>NC_085880.1:21490076-21505076 GCF_034702125.1 Engraulis encrasicolus
TAACTTTGCTGTGGGTTTGTTCAGTGGTGCTGCAATTGAGGTGAGTCATTCTAGACGTGGCCCACTGTAGGCTCTGACATCTCTGGAGCAGGGAGAGGAAAAAACACCATCCGCAATCAGGCATACAACAGCTCACACAAACAGAAAAGCAACAGGTCCCAGGCACCCAGTAGTACAGTATATCACCAGGAAGAAGGGGGTATATTAAAAAGCCTTTATTAAATGTGGCGACTCATAATTGAAATTAAAATGCCAGCATGTTTCGACCACAAATCAACCACATTTGTGGTCGAAACATGCTGGCATTTTAGAAGACACTAAAGGGCTTAAAGCGCTCAGGAGACTTTGCAGGGTAATATTACTCAGGTGCTCATCTGTACCGGGTGAAGTGTAGGTCCAAAAAAGGAAGGAAAAAGCAGAGGCACTCTGAGATTTGAAAAAATATAAAAAAGCCTTTAATTTAACATGGCAAATTCAGTTTAAAAGCACATGGGCCTACGCGTTGCGGCCATATTGGCCTTCATCAGGGCATTTTTCCTCCCTTTTTTGGACATGCTGGCATTTTAATTTCAATTGTGAGTCGGCACATTTAATAAAGGCTTTTTAATATTCTCCCTTCTTCCTCGTGATATACCACGGAGTGCCTCTGACCTGTTGCTTTTCTGATTATACTTTTCTTCCCTACCCCAAGAGCACCACTTAAAGGGGTATGCCACTATTTTGGGGCTTAATACAGTTAAAATCGTTGGCCAGCGTTTATAAAGGTGGGAAAGTGTCTTATTTTTCATGTAAGCTGTTGTCTTGCTTTAAAGCGATGGTTCGGAGTAGAATCACCCTAATGCCATTTGAACCGTGACACCCATCCACCTTTACACCCGAAGTGTTTTCTGCCGCAGGCTTATATCAACAGAGTTGCCGTGTTATTCGATGTTTATTCCGGATAGCTTGACTCAAGCGCATATGGATACTGGGCACCGTCTCCAAACTTTCCCCACAAAAATAACATGTCATGACACCAAACTTCTACAGTATAACAAATGTGGTTTGTACTCACAAAAAGATGAATTTGAAACTTTGTACATAGTCCAGGAGTTTATTAGTAACAACACACGAGACGATTAGCTTTTCTGCTGCTAAACATCCGTCGACGTCACTTCCTCCAGCTGGGACTTTGTTGATGGAAACAAATACACGTGAGTCCGGAAGGCGGAAAACTCAAAAAGACAGCTTACGCCACAACTAGAAATTAACCACTTCGGATTTAAATTTTACCACGTTTAATAAATAGAAGACGATGCCACACTCGTGCATATATCCTGGCTGTGGACTAAAACACAAACCTTACAATAAGTGGACAGTCCCAGCTGGAGGAAGTGATGTCGACGGATGTTTAGCAGCAGAAAAGCTAATCGTCTCGTGTGTTGTTACTAATAAACTCCTGGACTATGTACAACGTTTCAAATTAATCTTTTTGTGAGTACAAACCACATTTGTTATACTGTAGAAGTTTGGTGTCATGACATGTTATTTTTGTGGGGAAAGTTTGGAGACGGTGCCCAGGATCCATATGCGCTTGAGTCAAGCTATCCGGAATAAACATCGAATAACACGGCAACTCTGTTGATGTAAGCCTGCGGCAGAAAACACTTCGGGTGTAAAGGTGGATGGGTGTCACGGTTCAAATGGCATTAGGGTGATTCTACTCCGAACCATCGCTTTAAGACAAGTTAAAAGAGGGAGTATGTAGCTAAGCTAGTGAAAGTCAATGGATCACTGTAGCATGTAGCATGCTACACGGGTGCATTGACTTTCACTAGCTTAGCGGCACTTTCCCACCTTTATAAACCCTGGCCAACGATTTTAACTGTATTAAGCCCTAAAATAGTGGCATACCCCTTTAAGACTTTTTGTGATATACCTGAGCGCCGGGTTGACTTCTCTTTTTAGCTCACACGAACACTGGAAGGCATGTTAAAACACAAAGGGCAAGGACCAAAATGACTATAAAAATGGTCATTGGTATTTGGTATGATTTCGTTATAATTTAATGATTTCATGCTTGACATGAATCTGACATATTAAAGTTTGGTTAGTACTTAGTAGTAATATGGAAGAGAAGAGATTAAATCCAGTGAGTCAACTTGTTCAAAAGGCATGCTTATCAGTGCAGCAAGTGTGGTGGATTAGCTTATTATGAGTTTTTTTTCAGTGATCTGGAAAGGAAGGTGAATCATTCTGGATATAGCGTACCCTATGGTCTGACTATACATCTCTGGGGAAAGGGAGAGGAAAACCAACACTCACGCAAAGGAAGACACCCGAGGAAACAAAAGCCCAAGGACCACAACATCAACAGAAACAAATCATGCACAATAAACATCAACAATAAAACTTATTTGAACGATTTTGATATAATATGAGGATTTTACGCTTTACAATTTGATATGATACTTGAGGTCAGGGAGAGGAAAAACAGGCAATTGTAATTGAACTTACGTACGCAAATACTCCTGCGAAGTCAAGAAGACATGATAAGAAAAAAAAAACTACACAAAAGAACAAAGTACAAAATGATTGCCCTACACAAAAAGCAAAAACGTAACAAAACTTAACAATTTTACAAAAAGGAAAAACTATCAAATTGATTCAGCATAATTGATTCGAACACACTTTTTCAATTCTGTGACTTGAGTTTGCTATGGCTAAATGTTGATTAGGAGGAATAGTAAAGTAGGCTGTATATTAAATTCGGTGAGTCAGGTAACCAGAAGACACATCAGTCAACCAGACAATTGGCTTATCAGTGCAGCGAATGTTGTGGTTAAGTTAGATGGGGGGATTTGTCTGTGTAGAAAGGGAGGTGAATCATTCTGGCTGCTGTGCTTGAACCCCTGGTCTGCTCATGTGATGTCTTTGTTTGTGACTTCCTGAGGAATTTGTGGAAATAAGAGACACAAGCTGTACTATCAGGGTAGTATGGGTCACCTCGACATATGATGGAAAGTGCAGACCTCCCCTCTCGTCTCCTCTTCTCTTCGCTCCTCCCCTACACTCTCCTCTCCTCTCCTCTCCTCTCTTCTCCTTTCTCCTCTCTTCTCCTCTCCTCTTTCCCCCTCTCCTCTCCTCTCCTCCCCTCCCCTCTCCTCTGCTCTCCTCTCTTCTCTTTTCTCCTCTCTTCTCCTCTCCTCTTTTCTCCTGTCCTCTCCTCTCCTCTCCTCCCCTACCCTCTGCTCTCCTCTCCTCTCCTCCCCTATCCTCTGATCTCCTCTGCTCTCCTCTCTTCTCTTTTCTCCTCTATTCTCCTCTCCTCTTTTCTCCTCTCCTCTCCTCTCCTCTCCTCTCCTCTCCTCTCCTCTCGCCTCTCCTCTCCTCTGCTCTGCTCTCCTCTCCTCTCCTCCCCTACCCTCTGCTCTCCTCTCCTCTCCTCCCCTATCCTCTGCTCTCCTCTGCTCTCCTCTCCTCCCCTCCCCATCCTCTGGTCTGCTCTCCTCTCCTCCCCTCCCCATCCTCTGGTCTGCTCTCGCTAACGGGACACTCTGTGAACGTGCACTGTCACACACTGGTCCCCGTGGTTACGCCTCTGGCTATGACCACAGTGAACGTGCAGGAAGTGTGAATTTGAAAGTGGGACGACAATAGCAACTCCGCTGGGAGTTGGGATGCGTCAGGGCTCCCAGCTGCATGGCTGGAAAAACAATATCAAAGCTGGAGTTTACCCATAAACAAATGAGATCACCTGAGTCACCACAATGGGGGTATTTCTTTTGCAGATGAGTGTTTTGTCTGACTGAGTCTTGTTGTGCCCATGATTAATCCATGCATTTGTTAAATGATACAAAAAAAAATGTTTTTCCCATTTTTCCCAAAAAATTCCCTTTCGCTCGTTCATACTTTCTCACTCTCTGCCTACACAGTAACACAGGAGACAAAAAGGGAAGTGGAGAGAGGAAAACAGATGTGTGCGTGTGTGCACTATGCACCCACACACACACACACACACACACACACACACACACACACACACACACACACACACACACACACACACACACACACACACACACACACACACACACACACACACACACACAAAAACAAAAACACTCGGTCTCACACACTGAGGGTTAGAGATAAAAAGGCTGGGAATAACGATGACTTGATCCCTTTTTATCTCCGGCCAGATTGCTCCTAAACTTTATCAGAGTGGGTAGCACATATTAATACAGAAGAGCAGGAGTGTTGCTTCGTTTGAGAGACCAGATGGTTTCATTTGCCGGCCCTCCTCTCTCTCTCTCGCTCTCCTCCCCATCTCTCCTTCACAGCACTAATATGCCAAGATACACTGGCGGGCCCTCTGGACTCTTCCCAAAACATCGCCCACATGGCAGTAACTACCATTGAGGACACAGAGACCATGTCCTCTGTATTTATTTTCACAAATGTACAATTTATTTATGATGAAAATCGATCTATGATCAACAATGATAAATTCAGTGTATATTTGCCACCCCCATTTATCCTCAAGACAGTGATTAATGGGAACGAACTTAAGAGTTTGACTGAAGAATTTGAAGCATTCTAAATGAACAGCATGCAGTACAGCACGCAGTATTTGACCTCTGTATTTGAAAATGTCTCGTTACGGCCCTGATCACCCAGCAATCCGCAGCTGGCTTATGGGGGGGCCCTTGGCTTCTCCGCTTCTCCGCTTCTCAGGAGTCTCCCAGCTCTGCACCGCTCGCCCCCTCGTTTCATTCCCACGGCCGTACACCCCCAAAATATGATTTACGCTGAGTCCCGAGCTCAAAGAAGGATGAAGAAGAAAGAGGGAGATAAAATATGAAGATGTGAAGAGATTGAAGGGATTTGGAATAGGAACCAAAAAAAGAAAACACTGACCATTTCGCTGTTGCTTGTTTATTTTTTCAGGCTACAGCGTCTCTTTCTGTCTTCCCACATGCATGTTCTTGTTGCTCCAAGTTGTGCTTGGGAATATAATTAGTATCCAAGAAATTAATCACAAAAAACATCTACAATAAACAAAGCAAGGCTAAGAAAAATAACACCCGAAGAAGATGTCCAACCTGACAGACATGTAAGAAATATACACCCTAGTTGGCACAGCAACCTGATCCTGATGTTCAACTCTGAAAATGAAAAAGAAGGGAGGGAAAGGGGAAAAAAATCCGCTACACACACCCTGATGCGGGCCCCATGGATCTAAAGGGTGGAAGGTGGGGGAGTCATCCTGAGAGACATGAGAGTGTCGTCTGAGGCCTCGGCCGGTCCCGAACGCACCTCACTCAGGAATGCATCCTGCTATGGATCCGGTTCCGCTACGGCCCAGATCCGGTCCAGATGCGCTACGCTGTTCAGGTCTTCCCGCGGCACAGTTCCAGCCATGTATTTGCCCTGAGGGGAAGAGACGAAACTTCCTCTTTGATTTGGAAACTTCTTTCTTGTTTTCCAGTTCAACTAGAGCACCCACACACCCTCTCCTTCACCCCCTCCTAAAAAAAAAACCTCCCCCACAACAAACCGTCTCTTTCTCTCTTTCTCTCTTTCTCTCTTTCTCTCTCCCATGCGCCTCTCCTCAGCTCATCCACTCCCTGTGCTGGTTCTTAATAACACCTTGCCTGCCCTCAGCAAGCCAGCACAGGCCCGCCTGATGACAGAGACGCTGCCTGTTTGTTCTTGGCTCGGCCTGCCATTTAATAAGCAAAAGGATGTTTTCTTTTCAGCAATCCTTTTCCACCCTTCCTTCAGTAGTGGAGATTTAGAGGTGAGTTTTAGTTGTAGGCCTACACATTGGTTACTAAGCAACTCAAAGAACAGTGGAATTCAGGGGAGCAACACATTTGTGGTACCGAATTACTAATGAGAATTTAGGAGAGCAAAAAATAAAGTCCACAACACCAAGCGCCTGTCTCTCTTATTTAATGAGTAACGTTTCATGCAGCATGCCCTTCATCAGACATTAGATAAGAGAAATGGGAGCTTGGTGTTGCAGACTTTATTTGCTAGTTGAGCACCCATTTTTGAGACGGATGTGTGTGTTTTTTTCTTTGTTAAATTTAGGAGAGCAAGACATTTCTGGTACTGAGCACTGAGCACTACACAACCAGACCAAGTGCTTAGTAGCCAACCCGTAGTCGTGTGTCCATGTAAAGTAGAGCAAAGCGGGTCAGAGACCTCATCTTTTCCCAGTGGAGTGGCTTTTATCCTGGCACAGAGACAAGGCATCCACAGCCTGCCCTGCTCTGCTTATCAGTGGGCCACCTTGTAGCTCTGACAAACCCCTCTGATCACACACATCTGGACAGGCTGCTGAGAATAGGAGACTAGTAGCCTTCCGCAAGGAATTATAGAAGAGAGAGATAGAGAGAGAGGCGTTAGGCATAGAAAAAAAATGTTTTGGTTCCGGTTGCAGACTTTTCTATTTTGCGACCCTAATTTATTTTATTTTTTTGAGTTTTTGGAATCCTCCAGAAATAAATGAAAAAAATATTAAATTAATGATAAAACATTTTTAGGCCTTATGAGAAGAAGAGAGAGGGCTGGGAGAGAGATAGAGAGAGCATAAGGGAGAAGGCGAGATCGAGGGGAAAAGAGAGCGAAAGAAAAAGCAGACAGACAGTGACAGACAAAAGAATAGAATAACGAGTAAGGAGAGGGCAAAGAAACATAATTTCAATCAAATCAAGATGAAATAAAGGCAGGGAGCGATAGAGAAGCTGAGAGAGATAGAGGAAGAAAGAGAGATAAACAGAAGGACAAAGACATCAGAACAGGAAGAGAACTGATCGAAAAACACACACTTGAGGATGAAAAAAGAACAAACGTTTACTCAGCAGGTCTCATGAATCGATGTAGCCATTGTGCGTTTTGACCTTGCTCTGTAAAAGGCATAATTCCACTCAAATGAGACAATGTAAAGCTACTGGCCAAGATTCACAGTAGCCTTTGTCACCATGCTAAACTGACCGGAGGGAGGATAGACAAGAAACACTGGTCAAGGACAGGAGAGAGACTTTAAAAGACCTCTAAATGATAACTTTGTGAAGAGTTTTGTTATCTTTGCAAAGGAAAATACTATTAAATGGAATATTTACAGAGAGCAGTTGGTGACAATGAGTTACATTGTGAGTTAAATAACTTGATGACAGCTGGCAAAAGTTTATGGAGGTGATATTGTGCGGATTGTTTTATGTGTAGGCAGGAAAGCCAGGGGTGGTGGAGGAGCCTTTCGGATGTCTTTGTCCCAGGCCCAGTCAAAGTTGTCGGTGGCCTTGTGTGTAGGCCTACATCTGTGGAAACTATTGTAGGCTAGCCATGGCGGAAATGTAGTCTGACATCACCCAACAAATGTATTCTTACATCACCACATACAATCCCTACAGTGACTTGACTTAAGCTTAAGCGATTTCAAGTTTTTGGTTCTGCATCCAATGACCGTCCTTTTTGGGACATTATATAGCTTATTTCTTCCCTTCACTAACTCCCTACTAGCCTGGACATGGGCACCCGCAGGTGTGGGTTAATCCCTTTTGCCAACATCAACACTCAATGCTCCACTAGTGTCAGTACAGTAAACTCTTGTGACCCCCCCACCTCACAACCCCATGGTTCATTCCACACTGTCCCCGAGAAGTGATCTTATGCAACAATTTTCCACTTGCAGGCCACACGAAGGACAAAACACTCGCTTGCCTCCCTGCGCTAAAGTATGCGAAAGCTCAGGAGATGGTCTGCGTTGGTGAGCACACGCTGTTCTTTCTTGCTCCACTTCTTCAAAGTTAGTGTTACATAACACTAAGGGCGAGTGTCGAGTGGTCAGTTCGGAACCTGTGGGATGCTTGGCCACTCCGTCTCCATCCAACACCAACAAACCGCAGAGGAAGAAATAAAAAAGTAAAAAAAACGATCAAACAATGTTCCCCGGACAAACACGACACCAGAGTGCACGGTCCCATTGATATGCAAGCGTCCCATCTGCTGGGGGCATTTAGGGGTTGGGAGTTCGGGTGGAGATCCCAATCGGGTTTAGCGGGGTACATACGTTCTGCGGGAGGTCCGTTCTGTTCCCCTCTTGCCTGCAACACTTCGCACACTCTTTCACACACTGCTGAGGTTTCATACGCCTCAGCTCGGCCACAGCTGCAGACTCATGTGTCTCACAAACCGTCCCTCATCGCTCCTCCGCAAACCCAAACAGAGATGAAAATCAGGCTCATCCGAGTAGAATTCAGTTTACTTTTTCATTTTTTTTCCCCGCTTGCCCTTTTGCTTGAACGTTCTGTTATATCATCAATTACTGTAGCAACTCGAGCGGCGTAAAAAACGTATGCAGACAGGGTGCCGTCTGTATTTCAGATTTGTACAGGTGGTTTTGTCAGCCAGTTTGGATGACCTCACCAGCCCCTGGCACTCTGACAGGCATGACCTCACCTGGCACAGCAGTCACTGATTAGCCAGAGCTTCATGAGGAGAGAATGCAGTTCTTCTACCTGTGCACTACTCTTTAATATCCCTGCTTATACTACACAGGGACTCTTCAATAACCCTGATTAAACATGTCGACTATACAATAACCCAATCACTGATTACCCACAGATTCACTAGGAGAGAATGTTGCTTCTCCACCTGAATGAATGAATGAATGAAACTTTATTGTCATTGTACAGGTACAACGAAATTGGTAAAGTGCAGATGCTCACGGTGCTTAAAAATCAACAAAGAAACCTATATATATACGGTATAAAAATCATTCAGATTAAAAAAAAAAAAAAAAAAAAAAAGTGCACCTGTGTGCACCTGTGTGCACTTTTCTTCAATATCCCTGCTTATACGTGTAGTCCACTCTACAATAACCTTTCCAACAGGAGATCCCTAAATCCAACAGTGAACTTCAGGAAAAACCTGCCTTTACCTGTTTCTAAAGGTGCATTCCATTTGCTGCAGCTTCTGGGACTTGTAGGTCAGACTGACCTCATATATCCAAAAACCACAACAAAACTGAGTTGGATGGTCGCCAATAGTACAGTGTTGACTGAAACAACTCTGATACAGTGTATGGGAAAGATTGATGACAACACCAGCATGACAAACCATACATTTTACAACTATAGGTTACAAAATATTGAAGCATGCCCTCAATGTGCTTGAATTGTGCTGTCACCTTGAATTGCGGATCGCTTGTCCTTCTCCGACTTTATAGGGTGACTTTCTGAGAACCAGGGGTGTGCATGTTATTACTTACTACTTTTGACCATGCCTTTGGAATTTAGAAACTGAGCTCTAACTGCAAATAGAATGCACCACGTCCCTGTTAGGAGAACCCGGTCTTTGCATGGAATTTAACAGAACCCTGTTTCTACATGTGGGATAAAGGACTTCAAGAACACTGCCTCCACTTGAAGACTCCAGGGAAACTACTGTAGGACAAGCACCGTTTGACAAGCACCGCTGTAAATGTTATTTTTTAATAAATATATTTGTTTTTTATGCATAGGACATAATACATATTCATACATGTATCACATTCAGTGATGTAGTTTGTTTCAATACGAAGCACAAGAGGCATTGTGGTCTGGCAGTGCAGGAGTCAGTTATTTCCTCTTATGTAGAACAGTCAGAGGGTCCCAGATGTTATGATAGTTGTTATGGTAGTTGATAGATGTTATGATAGATGATATGATAGATGTTATGATAGTTGTTCATTTTGTCCATGTTGTGATGCAGCTGTGTTGTGGGGGGGGGGGGGGGGGGGGGGGGGGGCAGAGGCCCTTGGTGAACTGCTTCTGTGCTATGTGATGGGCCCTTTAATGAGAGCACTTTGGCTGGCTCCCGAGGGCACCTGCAAGTCTCCTTAATTAGCCAGAGACTGGCCTGGTGTTCAGGGATTAGACTCGGGGCAGGAACTTTGTTCCCTGACTGACAGAAGGAGGGGGTTTTAGTGTGAACTGCCCGCCCTTTGCTCGTGCCTGTGGGGCGTTTAGTTGAATGTCATGTCAGGTGACCCCCCTAAACATCTTCCAGTGGAATCTCTTTCTTGGGAAGATTTACAGAATGTGTGTGTGTGTGTGTGTGTGTGTGTGTGTGTGTGTGTGTGTGTGTGTGTGTGTGTGTGTGTGTGTGTGTGTGTGTGTGTGTGTGTGTGTGTGTGTGTGTCAAGGCCCTCTCACCTGTCTCCTGCCAAAAGAAGCCACTAATAGCTGCTTTGCCCCACAGCTATTCTCCTTAGTGCAGGCCTGAAAGAAAACAAAAACGCCAAAACAACACAAAAGGGACTCCTCAGGCTCTTAGGAGAAAATGATATATTTAGTCCCCTTCTCCTCAAGCCTCTTCAGCTTACCACCCACCCCTCAGCTCAACCCAACACCCCTCTCCAAAGCCCCCAAGTTCCCATTTCCACAAGCTAGCAAGGTCTGTCTGTTGTCAGTTTAAGCCCAAAGCAGCACATACCCCAAAGCCTCAAGTCCTCTATCCACTGACCAAAACAGCAACATAAAAATCAGGAGAAAGTTTGCTACATCATACTGTATATGCGCCACGTACGTGTCGCATCAGGCGCCTGTTTGCAGTCTGTCTGAAGCGCGGCGTCAATACACAGTGATATCTTTCCATCTTCATAAGATCTCTTTTCTTCTCTTTCATTCTCCTGTCATCTTTTTTACAGTCTTTTTTGTCCATTACTCTCTTCTTTACAGCTCTCTTTCTTCTTGTTCACTCTCTCTCATCTTATTTCCACTCTCTATCAGGTCTCTCAGTCTCCTGTCCTGTCATCTTTAGCACTCCCCTTAATTCTTTGAAATTCCTCTATGATCTTTATAACTTTATATCTACGTACTCTTTCGTTTTCCATTCGTCTCTGCTTTCCTCTCCTACATATCTCTCTGAGCTTTATCTTATTATGGCCTTCATATCTCCACGCTCCATTTGTCTTTTCAAACATATCTCTTCTCTCCTTTTTCATGTGTTCCCCTTTGTCGAGTCCTCCACCTTACCTTAAGCTCTAGTCCCATCCTCATCCTCCTGATCCTCATCTTACCCTGATCTGTCTTCACCTCTCCCCTTTCTTTTCTTCTTATTTAGACCCTCATTTTCACTGTCTCCTTTCTCCCTCTCTTGGGGATTACTGGATGAGGTAATGGTGGTGAAGGGGTACATCTACTGCCTGCAGTGATTTGCAACCTTTTTTCAATGGGGAAAAACCCTCACAGGCATACAACCAATTTAAAAATGAATCTTGGATTAGCAGTGTACAGCCATTCTGTAACCTTTCACCGAACACCTGATGATCATCCAGGGCACTCTACAATGATGTTCCATGACACAGTGGTTGAAAATCACTGTTCCAGTGTTTGCTATGGGTTGGCAACTGGACAGCACAAATTGCTAGGATTACGTGTGTGGCGTGGGAGCAACACAGTGATTTTAGGTGAACATGGTTCAAGCCTTCACGGTGTACTTCACGCTGTATTGCAATGTGTATGACTCTGGATTATAGTCTTGACACATGGAAGGCATATTAATAACTACTCAAAGCAGTTGCAACAGTTTACATTGTATAAACAACACAAATGCTTCCAATCATTCAATAATAAGATAAAGCTTTGCTAAAGTCAAAAGTGTCAAAAGTAAAAGTAAAAAAGGAACACAGTTTCCTTCCAACACAGGTAACTTATCTGAGTAACCAGTAGACCTGTGTAGTAATCTTAAAATCAGCTGACTTTGCACTGGTTGGATCAAGTTTGTACTGGGTCCTTGTTAGGTTTTTAGTGTTTTTCAGTAACAACACAGCGTATATCATTAGGTACAATGGGGTAAATGGTGTAACAACTATGTAATATCATATGCTGGTGTTGTGCTTACACCATGAATTTACTTTTACTTTTATTTTTGACACCTCTGCTAAAAGTGATATAACAGAGTTATGATGGTCTGGTAGACGTGATGTGAGCAGCTGGTTCTGTGTTACGTGTGAAGAATGATCAGTGGCAAGGGGTCAACAACCCACTGGTTTAATCTCAGGACAGTGAAGTCAGTGTTTTCTTCAATGTTAGAGAGAGAGAGAGAGAGAGAGAGAGAGAGAGAGAGAGAGAGAGAGAGAGAGAGAGAGAGAGAAAGAGAGAAAAGAAACATGCACATTGGCGAGAACACAATTCTTGTGAGTTGTTTTCTGAGAACAATGAAGAAACTTCAGCAATGCCAAAGCGAGCTTCCCGAGGGAGGATAGGCCAATACTCCTACACGGGGAGAGAAAGAAAGAAAGAGAGATAGAGGGAGGAACAGACACAGAGAGAGAGAGAGAGAGTGAAGGAGAGGGAGAAAGATAGGTAGAGGAGAGGGGAAGAAAGAGTAAAGGGTAAGAAGGTGTGAGAGAGAGAGAAAAAGAGAGAGAGAGAGAGAGAGAGAGAGAGAGAGAGAGAGAGAGAGAGAGAGAGGTTGAATGCAGGCTCAGCTGGCTGCCTCTGCAGTATGCGGGTGTGTCAGGAATTCCATTACCTTGTTTGCTTTCCAGTGGGGGGAAAATATAATATTCCGGAGATGTGCAAACGGGGCGGTGTGTGCAGATAAGTTGAGGAAAAGACAAAGTGTTATCCCAATCACTGTTTAGTCCTGTATCATCATCACGGTGCTGAAAGGGGTGGGCATGCTGTGACGTACTGTACAAATGCTTTCTTAACGGCAGGGACATTGAGATAGGGGAAAAAGGGGTCAGTTGTCCCGGGCAAGGGTGACTCTCAGAGTGGTAAAGTGTGACTGAATCACCAGGGCCCCATGTATATAAGGGGCCCCACACACCGCCTGATTTATAAAGATATATAGCTGGGGGGGTCCATTGGAGCTGATTGTACATAGGGTCCAAAATTTGCTGCTACGCCCCTGGTCCTGGGTCTAGGGAGAATGGGGGCCCAGAATTGGGACTTCAATATATTGTAAATAAATATTGGGGGGGCTCTTTCAGATAATTTTGTCCTGGGCCTGGCCAAAGCTGTCAACGGCCCTGCTTAACGGGAAACAGTTCGGGAGGGGTCGGAGTTGATAATGAGAGGCTAAATTGAGCCTCTGGGAGATGCTTATTTCAGCTAAACTTCCCTAATTGAGGACTGAGTCGGAAGATGAGCCGCTATGTTTTAATTACAGTGACTAAGCCATGCTGCTCTCAAACACGGTGTGCCATCACCAGCTCCATGCTTGCCCTCAGTAGGCCTACTACACAGAGATAGCATTGGAGGGATACTGTGACAAAGATGTAAGACCAAACTTATCAGATCCCTTTGATGATTATACCCTTAATCACAAGTCATCTTTATCTCATCTTTTATCTTGCTGTTGTTTTGCCTGTATCCCTTTAAGCATGCACACTTGTTTTATATTGTGTGCCTTTTCGTGTCTTGTTTTAATCAAGTACATTGAACTGCATCTGTGTGTGAAATGCACTGTTGTAGTTAGAGCACCTGGCCATGAATGGAATTGAGTTGAATCTGGGTGGTTTTCCAACCCTACCACTAGCTTGACTTACTCCTTAATAGGGGTGTCACGGTATGAACATTTTACCAGAGATATTCTATAGAGATATGCCAACATAATAGGTTTCTATGGGCACCTAACGTGACCAGGTTCCGGTCTGCCTAAAGGAGCGTGTCATAATGCTCCTACAATGAATAGAACAGTCCTTAGGTCTGCCTAGGTCTGCCTAAGGGGGGCCATAATAGAACCAGGAAACAATGGGCCAATGGAACCTCTCTCTCTCTACTCTCTCTGATTTTACTTCGTGGTCATTGTGACAGGTATTATGGCCAGGTTTTGGAAAGTTGTGTTGAATACAGTATGGTTAGAAAGCATTGATATTACAATTCAAACGGAAATGGTTCCAAAAAGGTTCAGTGTTCTAAAAATGAAGACAAACCCGTGTAAAAATCCCATGTTCATAGGCACAATGCATGAATTGCTTTTCATTCTGAGGTTATGAGGAGGAAATTGTCAGACTTTTCATTTTACGAATGAATTGGTTCAGCAATTCACTATGATTCCAGCTTTAACATTAGGTGATGGGCGAACAAATGTGTGCCTCTGTGGCAACATCACTTTTCCCAATTTCAAGCGGTAATTGTTATTGCCGGCATCATTTATCGCGGTTTAATGATATGTCGGTTAACGTGACACCCCTACGTCTTAACTCACTATGTACGCTATGTACTACTGTACTATGACAGGACAGAGTCCAAGTCATACATTGCCTCGGTCATTGTCGTTCTGGTAGCAGGGGCCTTGTCTTATCATTAAACTAACACGAGGATGGCAGGAACACACCCCTATGTCTACTCATCCCTCTCTGGGATATAATTGCGTGGGTGGTTTTGGAGGAGGATATATTCACATAAAACGGAAATAAATCTTGTGACTTGACATGATATGACATGACATTTTCTGCTGACTCAAATTATAGTATACTGTACATTATAACGACTGGTGGTTGGGTTTGACCAACACACATTCTCTCTCTCTCTCTCTCTCTCTCTCTCTCTCTCTCTCTCTCTCTCTCTCTCTCTCTCTCTCTCTCTCTCTCTCTCTCTCTCTCTCTGTGTGTTACACACACAGACACACAGACTGGAGGTTGTCACAAACGGTATTTTATGAGTTGGTGCTTTCAGGCCCTCTGACGCATTTCATTCTTTTATGTTTTTGCAATTTCGAAACGACATCTTTCTTTCTCTCTCTTCACTCTGCCTGTTTCTTCCTACATGTTTCCAGTGTTTCCTTACCTGCATTTATGTTTCCCTCTCTTCTTCCCTCTCTCTGTCTTTATCTCAGTGACCCCCCCTCCCTCTCCCCTCATTCCCTTTACTTTTTACACCTATGTTTTTTCCCTTTCTTCATAACCCTGTCTTTTTCTCCCGCCCTCTGTCTCTTTGTCTCGTTGTCTCGCCCTTTCTTTCCCTCATTCAATATCTATATTTTCCCTCGCTTCTCTCTCTCTCTCTCTCTCTCTCT
>NC_085880.1:21510076-21527576 GCF_034702125.1 Engraulis encrasicolus
AAGGTTCCGTACAGCATCCGCACCGCATCTGCGCCGCATCCGTACCGCATCCCAGTCTATTCCACCCTGAACCAAAACACTCCCACAGTCAAACCGCTGACCCTGTCGTGATCCAGATGTGCAGTAGTAGTCGTGGGCAGTGCTCCCTTCTGACTCTCAGGCGACAGGCAAATTGAGGGTTAGCTGCTGTACGTCTCTCGCTGGCTCTTTGATGCCGTGCTCTGAACAGACGGCAGGGTGGCGTGGTGTGGTGTGGTGCTGTCGGCGGGTCCTGAGTTGCATCAGACAGCCTGGCTGGAAGGCTAAAAAAGGCTGGTAGAAGACATGCTACTGGCCTTAGCCATAGCTCAAATGGCTAAGGCTGTTTTTGGGAAGGGTGAGCACATCCAAAAACACTTTTTGCAGGTGCTAGACAAAAGTGTCAGACATTTGAAAGAGGTAGGTAGGTCTGCACTTCCAATAAGCTCCAAAATAAATCTTAATTAAAAAAAATGTGGAGCTTATTTGGCAGTGTGCAGCAGACCTGTCTCTTTCAACTGTCAAATGGATAAGGCACCATTCACATACATACCCCGTAACCCAGGCCCAGGGAGCATTTCCCAACCCCACCCCACCTCTCTACCATTCATTTCCTGTCACACTCTCTCACTGTCCTGCCCACAATAAAGGCAAAAACACCCAAAAATATATTTTAAAAAACATGAAGATGACGTGCTGTTGCTTAAGGATCAGCAAAGGGTGAAAACCAGGCTTAAGGCCTTTGATTTGGATGATGTCCAAGAACAATGTTTTCACTGCAGTGAATAGTGGTGGACTGATTTGCAGTGATGTCATTTGAATGTTTGAATTGGAATTGAATTTTGATGATAAACTTCACAGATATTACTTACAGATGTTTTTTGGTATATCTATGTAAAATGGTTTATCATATTTTGGATGTGTGAAGAAGTAGTCGTACCGTAATGTTGTCAGAATGTTGGTGGTGAGTAATATTTAATTGTAGAAGTTTAAAAGTGTTTTTTGTGTACAACATTTCAAACCATTTTTCATTAAATACGGCCCAGCTGACCCTCTCAAGGTCACTGGCCAAACCAAATAGCGGTATATGAGTAATCCAATCCCCCGGTGATCCCCATCTAATGTCCCTGGAAGTGATTTAATGGCCTCTCAGCTACCCACAATCCTTAGCGAGGGCGAAAGAGAAACACTGAGGCATTCCAGGCTGACAAGGTGAAAAGCAGCTGTGAAGGCTTTCAGGCTGAGTTTTTCAGCAGCAGCCCCGGCTGGCTTACACCCTGCCTGATAGACGGCAGTGACCGAGGGGAGTTCTGCCAATCTTAGCGGAGGGAGAGAGAGAGGGGGGGGGGAGGAGAGGAGAGAGGGGAGGGGGAGACAGGAGAGGAGAGCGGGGAGAAGAGAGAGAAAAGGAGAGAGGAGAAGAGAGAGGGAGACAGGAGAGGAGAGCAGGGAGAAGTGAGAGAACAGGAGAGAGGAGAGGAGAGGATGAGAGGAGAGAGGGAGACAGGAGAAGAGAGAGGATAAGGGAGTGGGGAAAGAGGAGAATGGAGAGGAGAGAGGAGAGAAGAGGAAAGAGGGAGACAGAAGAGGAGATAGGAGGAAGGAGAGGGGTGATAGGAGAGGAGAGAGGAAGGGAAATGGCTGGATGAGAGTTGGCGTGTGTATAGGAGAGGATAGTGTGTGTGTGATGAGGCAAATGAGGGATCTGGATGGGAGTTGCATGTATGGGAGGGTGTGTGTGTGCGTGTGCGTGCATGTGTGCCAGTGTGTGTGTGTGTGTGTGTCAGTGTGCAATGATGGTGTTTGTTGCATGTGTGTTATAGAGGAAAGTGAGGGTTGTTTTGTGGGGGATGTTTTTTTCTTGCATGTGTAAGGGTAGTGTCGTGGAGGTGGTGGTGGGACAGGGCTTCGGACCTTGAGTCCACTTCCAGCCTCCTTCAGAGGAGTGGAAGTGGTTAAGAGGGTTGGAGCTTTTGCCGTTTGCGTTTGCATTCTTGTGTTATCCGCAAGGCGAGCCATCGGATTGGACAAAGCCCGGGCCTCCATCAGCAGCCCTGATAATGGACCTCTGGGAAGTTTCCTTCAGCCCCACGTCCATCATGAGTGTGTGTGTGTGTGTGTGTGTGTGTGTGTGTGTGTGTGTGTGTGTGTGTGTGTGTGTGTGTGTGTGTGTGTGTGTGTGTGTGTGTGTGTGCGTGTGTGTGAGAGAGAGAGAACGAGAGTGAGTGTGGGATTTAAGGAAGTCTCTCAAAGCCCTACATCAATTTCCTAGACTATTTCCTAGTGAAAGTCTCTCTCTCTCTCTCTCTCTCTCTCTCTCTCTCTCTCTCTCTCTCTCTCTCTCTCTCTCTCTCTCTCTCTCTCTCTCTCTGTGTGTGTGTGTGTCTGTTGGGCCTAACAGATGGAGGGCATTGTGGTGATGTTGGTGGTAGTTGGTATGTATTTGTTTTGCTATTGTGAGTTTAGGGTCTCTGTCTGTGTATGTTTTCCAGTATTTAAGCAGCCCTTGAATGTCTGTGTGTGTCTGTCTATTTATTCTCCCAGTCTCCGCATGTGTGTGTGTGTGTGTGTGTGTGTGTGTGTGCGCGTGTGTGTGTGCGTGTGCGTGTGCGTGTGCGTGTGTGTGTGTGTGTGTGTGTGTGTGTGTGTGTGTGTGTGTGTGTGTGTGCGTGTGTGTGTGTGCTTGTGCGTACGTGCAAATCTGTGTGTAGCTCTGTGTGTGTGTGGGTCCACACCTTTCTTAGTGGAGATATCTATGTCTTATCAGCTAATGTGTGACCTCCCTGCAACCAAATAAGACTGGTCATGGACTGGCCACCAGTGACCCACAGGCAGACCACTACTGCCCTACAAAGCAAAAAGGCAGTAACTGCACTGTTGTTGAAAATGAGTTACTATGACTTTAATGTCATACATATAAAAGTCTGAAGTTAAATAAAATAATATAAAGTAACAAAACTGTCACATGTCAATAATCTCCCAAAAATGGCTTAGTCTGGATTCCAGTATCATTTTAAAGTAATTTTACTCAGTTTTGAGCGCTGCACAGTTACTGCCTTCTTGCTTTGTAGGGCAGACTAGACCAGCACAGGGGATCAGTTGGCTCCAACAGGCTTAAAGCCAGAGAGCAGTTGATAGCAGACCAGGGATGCATTTCTCCACAACGTCGTTGCTAGCTAAGTTTACTTGGTTGCAATGCAAATTCCCATAGGGGACCAAGTTACAGATACATAGTTGCTAACTGGGTAGCAACGATGCTTTCGAGAGACGTTATCCAGTGTAGTAAAGTGTTGTGTAGTGTAGTATAGTATGGTGTAGCATAGCGTAGCATAGATCTTGAATGATGCATGAAATGATACGCCAATCCATACCCTATTCCAGTGTACTCTAGGCATTTCTCTACGTTTTTGATGTGGACATCATTGCTGCACTTTGTCACTTTGTCTTTTTAGGGCGGTATGAAGGAATGCTATTTATTTCCCCTCGTCTTCACGGGGTTTAGAAATTCATTATCTAGCGTGAATGTTTAGTCTGTGATTTAGCAAGATTTAGTTTTCCATTAGCCCTCTTTTCACACACACAGACACACACAGACACACACACACACACACACACACACACACACACACACACACACACACACACACACACACACACACACAGACACACGCGCGCACGCACACACACACGCGCACGCGCACTCACATGCGCGCGCACACACACACATTGACTGGGGAATGAATGCATCCCAGAAGTACAGTGGGCCAGCTGATGAGTATATTGTGTCCAGTGTCAATATTATGACAGAAAGCATTGCGTGGGGGGGCTTGTGTTCTCTCTCCCCGTCCTACAATAACATCCTCGTGCAGAACTGCCTTTGTAGTACCCTGTCACCAAAGCCAGAGCGACTTTGGGGGAACTTTTGTTGATATCTGTTACAGCGAAGCGTTCTTATGTAAGCCGTACAAACGCATACGTTTACAGCATATTTGAATAAGTGTGGCGTTCGTGGCCTATGTAAAATATGCTGCTTGTCCCTCCGGAGTTCCTCCTTGTTGAGGCACGGAATTCGATTACGCTTTAGAGAACATTTTTTATTTCCTTAGTGGAAATGCCTACTGCAGCCATCCAAACGGCAGAACTCAAGTCTCTCGTAAGGAACTCTCATTTACATTACAGAATAGACTGTTCTGTGCCGTGTGACTGGACGATTACTTAACAGAACTGGGATCGGGGCGAAGGGCAATTGTCATAATAATAATACAAATGGTACATGATATTTGTTAAATGGTACCATTTGCAAATGTGAATAAAAAGAAAGTAACACAATGCAAGGAGCCAAAGGAACTCTCAACCCATTAAGAGAATAGGCCCATTAGGACATTACTTAACAGGTCTTGTCTCAATGGATGAGACAATCCCACGATCACCTTTCAAAAATAGAAAAAAAATAATAATATATAACAAATATGTCATGAATATGTCATGCAAAGACCAATTGGACTGGACTATTCCCATTCGAGAATACAGTACATGGTGGCTGGACTATTACTTAACAGGTCCGGGATCAGGATGGGACAATGTAATGTAATGCGACCCAGTGCAATGTAATGCACTGAGCCCCTGGGCCGCACTCGGTTCCCATAAAGCATGACTCTGCTGGACCTGCTGACAGGCTGTTTTGATAGAGGAGACATTACGGCCTCATAGCACTTGGCCCCCACTCCTGTCCCTGCCTGGCCGGCCAGCCCACCCAGAGAGAGGGAGAGAGAGAGAGAGAGAGAGAGAGAGAGAGACATGCAGAGATGCAGAGAGGGAAGACATAGATTGAGAGAGACACAGAGAAATGGAGACAGAGAGACAGAGAGACCCCCGACCTGGGTTCGTCTGGTCAGCCCTGCTCCTGCATTCCTCTCCTCTCCTCCGCTCCACTCCTCGTCCTGGGCCGTGGCTGTAAAAATAGCAGACCTGTCTCGACCTGTGCGCGACCCCCGCCCTGACCACGGTTGTCTCCCCCCCCCCGTACCATGCCGTCTTGGCCTGGTCCGGGCCGGCCAGCTGAGTAGACAAGAGCCAGAGGGCAGTTTGGCCCCCTCTTTTTTGGGGAGGGGTAGTGGTGGGTGAGGAGCAGCGAGGTTGACACACTGTCAAACTGGTGGGGCTGTCTTACTCAAATAAACCAACCAGAGCTCTCCCATTTAAGGCATGCAAGTTCTCTCCCTCTCTCTCTCTCGCTTGTTCTCTCTCTCTCTCTCTCTCTCTCTCTCTCTCTCTCTCTCTCTCTCTCTCTCTCTCTCTCTCTGAGAGAGAGAGAGAGAGAGAGAGAGAATGCTTTTGTGTATAGGCTAAAGTCTAGGGATTCAGAGTGGAACTTTCTGTCTGTGTGCATTTCCAGTGGTCATCCATACAATCTCACCTCTTGGCCCTGACCACTTAAATCCCTCTTCGTCACACACACACACACACACACACACACACACACACACACACACACACACACACACACACACACACACACACACACACACACACACACACACACACACACAGCTAAATCCCTGTCAGTCACACTCAAGTAAGGAGAGATAGGCGAGATTTAGGCTCAGCCGTCCAGGATAACTGTGCTTATACTACTTACACACACACACACACACACACACACACACACACACACACACACACACACACACACACACACACACACACACACACACACACACACACACACACACACACACACACACACACACACACACACGTACACACGTAACCGGACTTTCATTCATTCATTGTCAACCCCAATTGTGGTCTGGATGTGGAGTTTTGTGGTTTGCGTGATGGGATGGGGAGCCTCATGAGATCAGCATGAATTGCATTGGTCTTCCCAGTGGGAAAAGGGGAATTCCTCATCTTCCTCCTCATCCTCATCCTCCTCCTCCTCCTCCACCCCAAGGCAGTAATTCCCCTTAACCGGGCCTGGATGAAAATCATGTGAAAGCCCCCCTCCACCCAATACAAACACTACAATGAGGAGCCACCCACTTCTAGGACCCCCCGCCCCCCTGTCTGGGCCCTGGACAACAACTGACCCCTTTGCCCATCCCTTTGTGGACTTCCTGACCCCTTTGGACCGCAAATCTCAGCAGGTTTCACTGTTTGGACACAGGGATCGGATCGGCAGCCTCGGCTTGCGGGAGCCTGACTTATTGGAAACAGAAGTGGCATGGAGTGGTCTTAGCCGAGAGCAACCTGTTGACTGGGGTCAGGCACTTAAAGATAATGGGCTGAAAAATGGCTGGGGCTTTTGCCTTTGTGTGTGTGTGTGTGTGTGTGTGTGTGTGTGTGTGTGTGTGTGTGTGTGTGTGTGTGTGTGTGTGTGTGTGTGTGTGTGTGTGTGTGTGTGTGTGTGTGTGTGTGTGTGTGTGTGTGTGTGTGTGTTTTTGCACACGTGCCTATGTGTGTGCCTGTGTGCCCCTGTGTGTGTGTTTGTGTGTGTGTGTGTCCGAGTGAGACAAAAAAAGAGAGATATAGAGAGATTGTGTGTGTGTGTGCGGGGTGTACATGTGCGTGTGTGCATGCAGGTGTGTGTGTGTGTGTGTGTGTCTGTATGAAATAACTTGCATGTGCAATGTGCATTTGTGTGAATGTGCACTATTGTTGATTTGTAATTGCGATGTGTTGAATCCAGTCCAATAGTTACACAGGATGATGACCTCATGGTTTTGTTTGGTGGGCTGAAACAGCAGTCACATCTGCTGAGTCTGTGGTTATCTGTGTCATTGTGAAACACAACACAACACAACACAATGATATCACTGCGGTTGGCCAGGTGAGATTGCCATGTTTGCCGGCGCAGCACTAAGTTTGACGTCAATGTGTCATTAGTGTCAGCCAGGGCTTAGCAGCTCAAGACGAATGCAGCTTGCCAGCCGTGCCAGTTGTTACACTAAGCTGTGGTGAGGTGCCAATGCCTCGCGGGCAGCACTGCTCTTCAATCTGACTCCAAAACATCTGTCAGACGCGTCAGTACTTGCATACTGTTTGTATCACATCATCACCACCAATTAAAGCCCAGATCTAGTTTAGATCAATTAACCATACCGAACATTATCTTATCATCGATACCCCTTGGTACTGTGCTTAATTCTGACTTTAACATGAGAATATTTGCAATGTATATGTCACATCGTCACGTCCAATTAAGGCTCAAATCTCGGTCACCTGGGTCAAATCAATTACTAACAACTGAACAACTTATCATGGATACGCAAAAGTCATATTACAGCTACTACACATAGTGTACTCATGTCATCCATCACCATTAAAACTGCTCCCTCGAAATGATGTTGTCTCGGTTGTCCTATAGGTTGTTAAAAAACTGGACTTCTTTTGGGAGCTTCTAGACATTTCTACCTTTCATCGAAAAAAAGAAGCTTTCATGAATCATGCATCATGTTGCTTACACTTGTCTTCATTATCTCCACTGGCGCATATCTGAGTGTGACTAGTCAATGTGTCTCCACTGAGGCTGTTGGGAAACAACAGGCTTCTCTCCTGGGGGAGACGGGCGAGGAAATATGTTTTGAATCAAATATAGTCAGTCTGTCGGCCTGCCTGCCCCTGTTGCACATATGGAGCCCACAGCACATAAGCATGCAGAGCGGGACGGCGTCCAAGGAATGTGTAGATATACCGGGTGGGGAATTACACAGTCATCACCATGATGTGAAGCTGACAGAAATAACACTCTTCTGGTATGGAGACGAGAGTCAGTTTGGCTCCAGGGCAGGGGCGTTGGAAGTGTTGGAAGTGGAGTGTTGAAATCTTTCGATATGTTAAAAATGAATTGTGTTGTTCTTGTTTTCCTTCTCATGTCTGTTTGGTGGAGACTAGAAGACCCTTTCTCCATGAGTTCTCGCTTAGGATTATATTATGCATGATATTATAAATGCAGGGACCTCAGGTTATATCAATCAGACGTACAATGTCATGTTTACAGATGGCAATTCCTGAATACACAAAAAGGAAAGGAGGTGTTTGCCTAGGCACTAATTTGACTAGAATCGGCCCTGTCTTAAGCTAGGCTCACACTACATGACTTTAAAATCGTGTCTGATTTTGATGTTGGGTTGTGACAAAGATGATGTGATAAAGATAATCGCAACTGTCAGCCTTATCCCTGCTCGTAAACACAGTGGCAATGTCCGACATTCTATTTCGAACATTAGAAATCAAACAGTGTTTGATATCTACGATTTGCAATCGTTGACTCTTTGAACTAGCAAAAATTCTATCCTAGAACGTTGCACAAAAAGTAAATCTTGCCCGAAAATCGCTTGTGATAGTCCTGGGCGGTAACGTTCCACCGATTGTCGTAAGTAGGGTTCTCGGGCCGATAGTTGTGTAGTTTGAGCCTGACTTTATTCAAAGGACTTAAGTTTTAGGCAACTGAAATTCTTTTTGGAGCATGTTATGTCTCCAAACATCCAAATCACCTTGTGTACAGTAAAGGTTGAATGGCCTCAAGGTTATTCTGTGATGAATGGATGGGGAGTAAGTCTTAGAGTTGGAAAGGTCTGCAGCAGCATCTATCTGCTGCTGACCAACTCACAGGAATTCCAGACCAGGGAAGGGAAGCCCCCCTACGCAATCCAATGGCCAGTCAGAGTTGTGGAGACTCCTTTTGCCTGTGCACTTGCCCACTCGACAGTTATATCACCAGCCATTCATCGTCTCTATGTGCTGCGGATGCATCATCGGGCATGTTAGTAATGGCTGAAAGCAGAGGAGGCTGACACTACCAGGCTCTGCCCGGCCAGCATGAAATAGCCGACAGGGGCTGGGCTGGGCTAGGCCGGGCCGGGCTGGGCTGGGCTGTACCTCTCACTGCTACTGTGGTCAGAGTGCTAGGATAGATAGATAGATAGATAGATAGATAGATAGATAGATAGATAGATAGATAGATAGATAGATAGATAGATAGATAGATAGATAGATAGATAGATAGATAGATAGATAGATAGATAGATAGATAGATGCCACTGGTTTGTATATGGAGACTGGTGCCAACGGTTTGTACTGTATGTGTAGGACTGTGCTGCCAGTGGCTTGTGTGTAGGCGGCGGGTGCTGCCCAGGACATCACAGAAGGCAGCCTTTGTGTCTTGGCATGGCAGTTCAACTCGGATGTTGACCTCTGTTGGGTTTGCACGCACATGCACACACAATTGCATGTAAACTGTGTGTGTTTGCTCCTACACACACACACACACACACACACACACACACACACACACACACACACACACACACACACACACACACACACACAAGACGAAATGAACACAAATACACACTCTACCACGTCCACATAATTGCATGTAAAAATGGCATGCATTCCCCCACCTACACACACACACACACAGGCATGCACAAATACAAAGACTGCCACAGCGTCTGCCATACTACAATGTAATTGCACTTGCGCGCACACACACACACACTCACTCACTCACTCACTCACTCACTCACTCACTCACTCACTCACTCACTCACTCTCTCTCTCTCTCTCTCTCTCTCTCTCTCTCTCTCTCTCTCTCTCTCTCTCTCTCTCTCTCTCTCTCTCTGGATTAGGCTGGTGGCGGGCATGTGGAATGGAACCAGTGACCAAAGCTCACATTCCACTGCTGTGTGACTGTTGTGGTGTGTGTGTGTGTGTGTGTGTGTGTGTGTGTGTGTGTGTGTGTGTGTGTGTGTGTGTGTGTGTGTGTGTGTGTGTGTGTGTGTGTGTGTGTGTGTGTGTGTGTGTGTGTGTGTGTGTGTTGGTGCTGTTTGATCCAGCCAGCCGGGCAGGGAGCCCCATCTCTGGGACTGTTAATTGAAAAGCAGAGGGGGGTCCTTGAAGCAGCCACGCCATAGGAGTGACCTGCATTCTCTGATGCGAATTAGACCCCCTCCAAAAAATGCCCCTCTGTCAGCACCTCCGTGCCCTCTGCCACCTGAGGTGCCACTCTGGCCTTTTGAGATGGAAATGAGGGGCATTCACACAGGTGACCCTTATAGAAAGTGGGTCAGTGGGAAACCATGGACACCCTGGCAATGTTGGCATTTCCCCACCTTGTACCCTCCACTGTGAATAAGCATTGCAGCAGTTTTATATAGTGAAATTATTGAATTCCCACACACTGGACCCTGCAAATTCCAAAGGCCTCAGGTGACTAAATCATCAGCATCTCATATAGTTTCTCATTCAGTCTTTACATAACACACTCATGCGTCTAGGAAGAATACTTTTGGGAGAGGGGAGGAGGTTTAAGCCTTTCTGACGAAATCTTATTCTAACAGAACATCAGTTAGAAACAGGCTTTTACCGGTAGATGATCATGTTAGCGATGAAACACAGCTGATGTCTGGATATGGGATTGTGTGCATGTGTATTTTACGTTTATTGATAGAACCAGCATCCCAGTCATGCCACAACCCTTCCGAACTTCCCTCTCTCCGTCCCTCCCTCCTCATTTTGTTTATCTCCTCAGCCTGGTCTGGTGTGGTGTTAAGCAACATCCATTAGGCCCATGTCCGTATCAGAGGCCGTCTTTAGCAGAGAGCCCGTGCCTGATAAGGCCAATTACAGGATTATCAGTGCAAGAGCTACTGCAGGAGTAGACACGCGGGCAACAGGGCCCAGCCTGCCCACACCGACAGACTCCCTGGAGAGAGGTCCACAAGTACCAACCGTATCTCAAACGGATCCAGGCCGGATCTGGTCCAGATGTGACCCTGCCTGCGCTCCGAGCTGCTGCAACGACGGCGGCCGGCATCTGGTTCGCCTTATCGAGTTGGAAAATAGACGCTCAGCGTTGGTGGATGTTGTTGTCCTGCGCTGTGTTATGCTGAAGAGTTAAGGGAAAAGGGGAATGTATGTATAGAGCCTCAGACTCCCTGAGCTCTTGGGGCGTATGGCTTGGCTGCGATGCGAGGTGGTGGTATCTGGTGCAGCGCTGTCCTGTCCAAGAATAACAAAGCAGGCCCACGGGCTCTATAGGTGGGAGCCACGGAGAGATGAGTACTGCGCCGTGACTAGAGGAAGCTGGAGAGGAAACTTGGAAATGTAGAATGTCAAGTTCGAATCATTCTCATGGCCATAAAAACCTGTTACCGTGTGTTGGTTTTTTTTCCACAGTTATTAGAATGGGAAACACTGATGATGGGATTTTAAGTAAGAGGAATTGTAGAGTGAGTCGTTCCAGAATGGAATTCCGCTTTCCTGTTGAGAGGAAACGCATTCCGCTTGCCATTGTTGTGTCAGTCAGGGTTCCAGGAGATGCTATACTGTGTCATAGAGCGCTGAACGCTTTCCACATCTGGTCCTGAAGGGTTGCGTTGGGGTAGTTGTTGGGATGGGGGGGGTGTAGTTCAGCAGAAAGAGAGGTTCTGCACAAGACATTCTAGTCTCATTAGAGAAGACACATGCCTATTGCATTGGTCATTGCCCAGAGAGTTTTGCTTCTGGAGCTGTGAATTATCAAGTTGATGTAAGTCAGCACACTGGAATTCGCCGGGAGCATTAAACTGCTGGTTGGACGCACAGACCTGTGAATAATTTACAACACATTCTTGTTCTTTTCCCTTCCCCTCCCTACTATTGTGAATGGAATGGGCTCTGATAAAGACACGAGTTCCTCTCTCCAATTTTGATGGCAATGCCTAAGGCAGTGGTGTAACCTATAGTTGAAGTTTAAAAAAAACGCAGACCAGGGCCACTGAAAGCGTTGGTGGGACCTGGACCAAAGTAATCTGAAAGGCCCCTCCACTCGATACATACAATGTAATGTAGACCCAATTCTGGGCCCCCCATGTCCCTGAGCCCGGGACAACTGACCTCTTTGCCCCCACATCGGCTTCCCTGTAAGAGACTCTGAAGGCTTCTGTTAGGAAGTGAGTGCTACCGTCAGTACAATAGGGCACATATATACGTCTACTGCACAGCTCCCCATGACAGACTGCAGGCAGTGCTCAGGTCACCTCATGAGAGGGGGGTAAAGGGAAAACATGTCCATTGTTTCCAATGGGAACAGAGACCAGAGGGGGACTGCAATTCCCAGTTTCATGATCTCACGGGACTGAAATCCTATCATTGTTTTCACAGCGAACTCGTCCAGTCTGAAAAACACGACTATCACAATACCTTTCTCTTTTCCAGAAGAAAAATACGGGCGGGTGTGCCCTTGAATCTGGTGGTTATTATTCGTGTAGAGGGGTGAAAAACAAAGGGTTTGATTACTGTGAAAAGAGCTTGAAACGGCCTTTACAGAGCCACCCAGCGTCAGTGATACGATAACACTGTAGCCATAACCATGGCTGTACACTATGGTAAACACAACATTTTTCTTTGAGCACAACAGATTTTGTTTTGGTTTATATTGTGACTACGCGCCATGAGCATTTTTTAAAAATGTCTTTTTTCAAGCCCCTCCCAAAATCATAATGATGTATGTCCTGCGGACTGGTCCAATCAGAAGACAGGATCTATCACTGTACTCCGACTTCCTGTGCATCAGCGCTAGGCATTTGTCACGGCTTCCTCCAGTCAAAACGCACTTCCTGTTAATCAGCCAATTTCCCCAAGTGTGTTTAGAGTTTAACCGACCACGTAAATCACAGCTCGGCCGTTCTGTTCAAGACCCAGCCCTTCAAAAGACCAACATGATGAAACACACGTAAGAAAGCAAAGAGAACAAAAACAGAATATTTGGCAGGGGTTTTATTTTGCGTGTCTGAAAAATATTTTCACCTCATTTGAAGTCTGGGGGCCACAGGTCTTTGGTGCGGGGCTTCAAAGCAGCTCTTTAATCTCACTTGTGAATTAGCACAATATCAGATTAAAACAGCAGGTTGCCCCCTGTTGTCGAAGCCAAAGTGCACAAAGTCTTTCACAATGTTGAAATTGAAGAGGGGTTGCGATGCATTGATATAACTTGAGAGTGAGAAAAAAGTATCTCAGAAAATATCACTATTTTTCATGTCATTTTTTATGCTTTTAAATTTGTACAGAACCTTACTTAAATTCAGGTGACAGGCACAAAATAGACCGCTGCGCTGTGCCGCGCTGAGGATTGACAGGCGAAACGTATCAGTTTGCCAGCGCTAAGAAAGAGGAGATGTCGCATATGACTGCCCGCTATAATAGCATTAACTGGACCGGGAGATCAAAGACTGGCGGTGCACAGAGGGACACAGTGAAGAGGGGTGCAGGGGTGGTGGTGGTGGTGGGGTGTGTGTGTGGGGGGGGGGGGGGTCTGCCTGCCCCTGTCAGTGCAGAACTGAGGGCCTCGCTCGACTACAGAAGAATGCTGCTTTGCTTTGCATCAGATAAGCTCTTCTGGGTTTCAGCACCACTACTGACGGCAGGTACATCTCCGCATCCGCTTGGGATAAAAGGATGGAATATTGCAATGGGAGGGAGGGAGGGAAGGGGGGGATAAATGGCAGGAAAAGACCAAGGAGGGCGGAGGCATGCATCAAAACCTGCACACACCACCACCCCCCACCCCCAACCCCTCCCTTTCCACCTCCACCGCCACCTCAACCCTGACTTTCGCAAGAGAGCATTTTTGGAATTCTTGCGCATTTACTGTCATTAAAAATATTTCGGTTCACAGTCCCTGCCAAATAGCAGGGAATATGTCATAAAAGCAGGCGCCGTTGGCACACAGCAAAAATGCACGTTAATGCCTGAGGTCTTTATATGTTACTTGAGATGGAATTTATCGTTCTATTTATTATTCACTAAGGTATTGGAATCTGGCACGATACTCCCTCCTCCACCCTGATATGACACGCTTCATAACAAACAAAAACCAGTCTGGTATTTTGCAGTGAGCAAAACGGCCTTTTTTATAATGTCCCATATCTGCCAGAGTCAAATTCCTTTTACATGTAAGCGCAAGTAAGATACGCACTTGGGCTGATTAACGCTAATTCTGATGCTGCTCTCTTTCTTGTTTCTCCGCAGGAAAAGGTGACGTGATGCTGGAAAACGAAGTGGTCCTTACCAAGATGAAGCTCCTCAACAACTTTGAGCGGTGTATCAGCCTGGATGACTCCGCCTCCACCCTCTCGCTGTCCGTCTCAGAGCACGAGGTGAGCCAGCACTTTCTCACTGACACGCTGGACAGTTGGCGCCATCGTGGCAGCCTCATGAGCTGGTGTGAGAATGTGCGAATGTGTATGTATATGGGTCAGTGATGGGTTTTTTTGGGCTCAGACGTCAGGTGGTATGACCAGGGCTAATAATTGGTAATTCACGTTCTGCAATGAATAGGATCCACTAAAAAGTAAAGAAAAGAATCCATATAATTAGTAGCATTAGATGCTCTTCAGATGTACAAGTAACGCCATTGACCCTTATGTGTGTGAACGAAATCACTTTGAGTCTGCTACGTAGTTGGGATATAGAGCTATATATAAATTACATTTTATTGATTGATCTTTGAGGTACCCGAGTCGATGATGAAGGGTGCCGAGGTGAGCTCCGTGAAGAGTGCCCCCAGTGGCCAGGAGGCCAAAGAGGAGGATTACCTCTCCAGCATGTTCCCAGACCAGCAGCTGCCCCGGCTCTACAAGTTTGAGTCGGAGGACTCCGGCGTGGAGATGCCCAGTGGCGCAAACTCGCCCTCCACCCCCACGGGCTCAGAGCAGAGCTTTGTGGTGCACAGCCGGGAGTCGTCGCGCGACTCGGGGGCCCTCGGCCTGACCTCCCCGCTGCCCACCCAGGACCCCCTCCTGCTGCTGGAGGCAGAGTGTGCCGAGATGCTGCAGAGGGCCGAGATGGAGCTGGAGATGGCACAGCTGGAGGAGACGGTGATCGCGGACGGGGATCTGCTGGAGACAGACCTCACCGAGGTGGACGGCATGTTGGCAGGAGCGGAGGAGGAGGACCAGGAGGGTGAATGCCAAAAAGAAGAGGGGGTGGTAATGGTGGTGGTGGACGAGGAGGAGGTGGTAAGGGAGGCGGCACAGGGGTCAAACCCAGGTATGGAGCGGCCCGATGACGGGCCCTTGAGGCACCCCTCAGTGGACAGGCAAGGCGAGGGGGAGCCAGAACAGCTGGTGGTGGACCAGGGAGAGGGGGTATTTGAGACTATGGCTGTCACGGCGGAGGTGGAGGAGGACTTGATGAGGGTAAGGACTGATGGCTCGGGTCAGGCCTGTGAGGACGCAGATGTGGTGGGGGGAGAGTTCCAGGCGGCTCCCCTGAGGAAAAGCACGACCAGCGACAGCTTGGACCAGTACATGGAGGAGTGTTGCAGACTGAGTGAGGTAAGGCCTACCCACTTTATTCTTTCTGTAACGCAAGATGTGCTAGTCTGTATGGCCCAATCAACGCTTGCTATTTATGATTTATTGTGTCCCTATCGTGCATATATTTCTCTCTTCTTTGCTATTTGTGTACTGTACTGTGATGTTTTTTATTCTTGTACCTTTTGCGGTTTTGCTTTTTTAGTGGTGTTTGACCAGATGTTCAATGACAATGAAGATGTCGAAGTCTTTAAGTAAATGCATGCCATATAAAGTTTAATTACTCCTCTTTTTACGATTGTACTACATTTCTTCATGAACACAGGTAAGTGTACTGTAGTGGTATTTGCATTAGGAGTAGCATGTGTGATTTCACAGTGTGAAATTGCCTGGAAATCCCCATAGAAAGTGTAGGCAGCCTAATGGAATGTTCACTCACACACTTGCTGCCCCTAGCAACAATGTGTTAGAAAAATAGTAATTTAACTCATTCATAAAGATGAGGGCACATGCTCTCTCTCTCTCTCACACACACACACACACACACACACACACACACACACACACACACACACACACACACACACACACACACACACACACACACACACACACACACACACACACACACACACACACCACCTGCACTACGCACACTATGCACACACTTGTAAATGCACCTTCAAACACAAGCGCACCGCACACCACACACGCACAGGCACAGGCACACAGCCCTCTCTCCTTCATGAGAAAATTGTTCCTTTGAGGCTTACACACTATCTTGCGAGGGTTACAAAAAGCCCTCTCTTCTTCTCCTTTTTCCCCCCTTTAAGCCCTAATGAAAACAGCCAGTCTTCCAGCAGCTCTCCCTGTGAGCACCTGACAGCTGGCCCCTCTGCCAAGCCATAATAGGCCCATGAGGACTATCTCTGCCACCACCGCCAGTGCCAGTACTGACGATGCTACTCTGTCTGTGTGTGTGTGTGTGTGTGTGTGTGTGTGTGTGTGTGTGTGTGTGTGTGTGTGTGTGTGTGTGTGTGTGTGTGTGTGTGTGTGTGTGTGCGTGTGTGTGCTTGTGTGTGTGTTGTTGGCACATATTGAATATAAGCACTTCAGAGGAAATAGAGACAGCCCGAGTTCAGATGAGATCCGCTGGCGTTCATTGGAGAGAGGATTCTCGTCTTATAGTTCTTCCCCTCTGGTCTGGTCTGGTCTCATCTCGTTTTGCCTTGTCTCCTCACACACAGAGATCGTTATCAGACAATAGAAAGGATCAGGACAAATCGTGAGGCCGTGCTGTACTGTCCAAGGTGTGCTTTTTTGGAGTGCGGCTCAAGTGCTAAAACCGAGCTGCACTCAAGACGTGGCAGCTTTCCACACACTCTGAACAGGATTTAAGGGCTGTGCGGTGCTAGTCCGACTCAGTTTAAAGAGCGCTAGAATTTTACTGCCGTACAAAGCCAGAAGGCTATCTTTTTCTTTCATGGATAGATCTCTGTCTTTTGTCCTAGTGAGAAAGCACATAAAAACAGGTTGTAGTTTTATACTCTTGACATGTGCATAGGTTCTGCAACAACATTAAATGTCAGGCATTTTTTCCCTCAGTTTCGTTGTGCATGTGTAGTCCCTGCACTTTTCCTTTTTGTAAGGCAGCTTTGAGACAGAACTTGTTCTTTTCTAATGCTTGGATTTGGGTTCTTTCATAATGTTCAGTCAGTCAGACAGACCAGACAAGCTGAGAAAAAGGGTTAACGCCTACTGTAGTGTGAAGATGAAGCAACATGCAATTATGTCCACATATCGTCAGACCAGGCCACGGTATGCTAACCCCACAGACAGAAAGAGCAGCAAAACAAACTTTAGCACCCCAGACGAAGTTTGCTTAGCCGAAACGGCACACCTATTAGCAAAAATGTTGAAAATCTCAGAGTTGTTTTGGACTCGTTCCAAAGCTAGCTTAGTGGAGTAGAGTAGAGTTCTCTCTCTCTTACACTGTACAGCTTGTACTGTAGCGAACGTTTCCCACCTCAAAACGCATCTCCATTCTCAGTTCTCTGTGACAAAATCATATCTCTGTGACAAAACGCTCTCATCAACGTCTCAGCGCAGCTAATTTCCCAAATTAGCTTTTAGGGGAGGCTCCTCCGTCTCATTCAAAACATGTTATTATACAAACACTTGCA
>NC_085880.1:21530076-21542576 GCF_034702125.1 Engraulis encrasicolus
CACACACACACACACACACACACACACACACACACACACACACACACACACACACACACACACACACACACACAGTAGAATTTGGATGAGATCGCTGTCTGTGTGTATGTGTGTGTGTGTGTATGTTTGAGGGGAGACACATTCCGAACATTTATTTTGTCCTTTTGACGAAGGCAAGTTTATACCCCATCAACATCCACACATCCACACACACACACACACACACACACACACACACACACACACACACACACACACACACACACACACACACACACACACACACACACACACACACACACACACACACACACACACACAAAATGTACTCCCTGAGGCCTGATGTATCTTCTTAAGTTCGGCTCCCCCACACAGAGCACTCGGTGTGTGTGTGTGTGTGTGTGTGTGTGTGTCTGTGTCTGTGTCTGTGTTTGTGTCCCTTATATATGTCATGTTTGGGGCCAAAGGGCACACCAATACCATACCGTACCGTGACGCTAAAGGGAGTTCACGTACAGGGAGCTCCATGAGATGTGTGTGTGTGTGTGTGTGTGTGTGTGTGTGTGTGTGTGTGTGTGTGTGTGTGTGGGACGCAGGTTGATGTGTACCAGAGGATAATGTATCAGGAGGATCTCTCTCGCAGCCTCACAATAGATCAGATAAGCTAAGACAAGGGCCATAAAACTAAACACCTCTCACCGTGTGTGTGTGTGTGTGTGTGTGTGTGTGTGTGTGTGTGTGTGTGTGTGTGTGTGTGTGTGTGTGTGTGTGTGTGTGTGTGTGTGTGTGTGTGTGTGTGTGTGTGTGTGTGTGTGTGTGTGTATGTGTGTGTGTGTGTGTGTGTGTTTGTGTGTGTGTGCGTGCGTGCGTGCGTGCGTGTATGTGTGCGTGTGCATGTGTGTATGGGCATGCATGCGTGTGTGAACATGTCCGTGTGTGTGTGTGTGTGTGGGCATGTGTATGGGCGTGCGCGCGTGTGTGAATATGTGCATCTGTGTGTGTGTGTGTGTGTGTGTGTGTGTGTGTGTGTGTGTGTGTGTGTGTATGGGCATGCACGCGTGTGTGAATATGTGCATCTGTGTGTGTGCGTGGGTGACTGTGTGTGGCTGTGCATCAGAATAAAATAGTACTGGGCTAATCCTCCTGACAGCTCCAGTTGTCTGTTAACCCCCTGACATCTTAATCTGGACTCCGTCATGACCTGGGTGACAGCTACGCCCCAACTCTCCCTAAACTCCCACTCACAAAGACTCCTCACACCACCCCCTTCTTCTAGATACACATCTACCATATCTGCACACAATCTGATTGCACATCTACTGTCATAAAGAGTTACAAATAGAAAGAGTTACTGGCAGAAGTGTGCTTTTCAAGGAAAAACTATGAAATGTCTTAGCTGAAATACAATTACATTTTTTCAACAGAAGCTTTAAGGGCTCCTAATTGTCAGTTGGATGGTGGGAGGAATATGTATGTAAAATTGACTTCATTTGAAGTGAATCAGCAGCAGAAAGGTGTAATACAAAGAAGCATCCCTGGAGACATGACCTCTTTTCACTGGACCTGCACATGTTGCTAATACTACCATGGCAGTGATGAGATTCCTATCTTGAAACAGCAGAGTGGAAAAGCGGCAGAGCTTGGCTCAACGTTTTTTTTTTCCACTTCAATTCGGAGCAGATTTGGAATGCCCTGTCGCATGTGGGGAAGTCTTTGTGATGTCATAAAGGCAGTAAATAACCTGTTGCTAGGATACAAAACCTGACGTGTTGACGATCGTCTCCATCAGAATCTGGAAGACCTGGTTTAGAGTCTTCAGTAAACACTACAATAAGCTGACACAAGAGTTTTAGCACTGTTATTGATATTACTTTGTTTTTGGGGCAACAATAGCAACAACAAAGTGTAATTGGCTTCACTGTCACTGTCACTCTCCAATACACAGCCTGATTTATGTGAATGTAATTCTCCTGACAGCAAACACTGACTGAGTTTTGCCATTGCTTTGTTGCGTGGCAGCTTAGCCATGTTATGCTCATGAGCTGTCACAACAAGATGCTTTGAAAATGGTTGATGCGTGCTGTTCCAAGGAAGCGAAAATAAACGTTTGAGGAGAGGTGGACCTTATTTGACTTCAGGATTCCGGTCTGAACTGAAATGAATTTGAAATGCGTGTGAATTTTCTGCCAGCATTTGCTGGTGTCGCAAGAGTTCAAGAGTTGAACACCTTTGTTTTTGACTTTGAGTTGTCAAACTTGCTTGGACTTATTCCATTCCATTAGAGTACACCTACCAGCGACTTTACCCAAAGCTGCTGAAGGTGGACTCAACCTACATGACTATGGTCCAGATCCTCCCTTTTTTTGGAAAATTGGTGGAATGTAACCCCCCAGGACCATCGCAAACAAATGTCGGGCAAGTGTCCCTCATTGTGTGTGACGGGTAAAATTTTGCTCGTTTAAAGACTTGCCGACTGCAAATCGTAGTTATCACTGTTTGATGTTTACGACTCGAATAATGTCGGGTATTGTGTCCGTGTTAATCATTTGAGATAAGATTGTCAGTTGCGATTCTCTTAATGTCCCTGACACAACCCAACATCAGACTTGGATACGATTTTAAAGTGGTATAGTTTGAACCCAGCTATAGCAGGATATTGGTTATACTCCCTGCAGTGTGGGCTTAAGACGCCTTGCTCAGGGGGTACCTGATGAGGCCATGAGGGGTGTAAGGGACCACCCACATGGTTCCTTATTTTAATGGCATCGAAACTAACTTCTTTTCAGAGCTTGACTATAATGTGGCTTATTGAATAGGAATCACTTTTAAATATCACTTATTACAATTCAATTCTACTCTCAGGGCCACCAGAAAATGAAAGCAAGACAATACAAACAGTATTGTAACAATATAAACGAAAAGGTAAAGAAATCAGACTTATGTTTGAACTCTTGTGTTTTCTGTGTTTAACTTTTTGCAATGCTAACAGCAGGCATTGAATCTATAGAAGTTGTAGTGGTATAAAAAGTCCCCCCCCCCAACACACACACACACACACACACACATCCTTACTTAGAACTAGAGCTGTTTCATCAGTGTGTGTGTGTGTGTGTGTGTGTGTGTGTGTGTGTGTGTGTGTGTGTGTGTGTGTGTGTGTGTGTGTGTGTGTGTGTGTGTGTGTGTGTGTGTGTGTGTATCTTGGTGTGTGAGAAAAGGAAAAAGACAGGAAGGGAGGGGGCTTTCCTTCCCTCCTTTTACAGACCCCCACCCCTCCTTGACACACACACACACACACACACACACACACACACACACACACACACACACACACACACACACACACACACACACACACACACACACACACACACACACACAAAATCACAAGGGCTAAGGATTGGGATGAGTGATAAGATTGCTGTGTGTGTGCGTGCGTGCGTGTGTTTGTTCTGACAGAGCCCACAGTTTGCTGTGGCGTGACAACTAAAGGTGAATTGCTATTATCAATGATAATTTATCATCGCCGCGTCTTGATAATGGAATTCACACGCATGCTGTTTTATTGAATGTCGTTCCCCCATTTATATAAAGAGTAATTTATGTGTCTTGGGGTGTCCACCACTGCCCTTTCTCTATATAGGTGCCTTATCTTTATAACCTGCCATAGGAATAGGCGAGAGGAAAGGCCTGTCAATAGGCCATCAGCTGACAGAGGCCCCCTAATAACAACCTCCACCTGATAACCTCAAACCCTGCCCTGCGCCCTGCGCCCTCCACCAGACAGCTCACACAGACCATGGGTCTCCATGGGTCTGCACTACCCAGTCAAAAGTGTGTGTGTGTGTGTGTGTGTGTGTGTGTGTGTGTGTGTGTGTGTGTGTGTGTGTGTGTGTGTGTGTGTGTGTGTGTGTGTGTGTGTGTGTGCGTGCGTGCGTGCGCGTGCGCGTTTGTGTGTGTCTGTGTGTCTGTGTGTGTGCATGTGTGCGTGTGTGCGTGTATGCATGTGTTCAGGAGAGGCTCCTGGAGCTGCTCTGGTTTCAGTTTGACCTGAGAGGACAGCGGATGGCTCCTCTCAACCTTGCCTGAGCACACCTGGAGACGAGCTTCCTTTCTTGTACAGTAAACTGGGTCACCAAACGTGGTCGGAAAAGATGAGTGATTGTGTGTGTGTGTGTGTGTGTGTGTGTGTGTGTGTACATGTCAGGGGCGGTTCTACCATTGGGCAAGGTCGGGCAATTGCCCGGGGCCCCGGACTTTCAGGGGCCCCGTCGTCCCCCATATCAAGTCCACCTGAGATAAGTATTCGGGCTCTCGGGGCCCTGCACGTCAGCACGGGGCCCCACAATTACAAGCGGCGACTCCTGCGCAACTTGCAAGACCCTACTCTGAGCATATGTAAGGCTCTCGCGCCCATATTTATTAACAGCAAAGGTACATGATGGCATGTCGTATATATAGCCAGTGCCACACTTCAGCACGACGGTGGGACTTAAATTTGAACTCAACATTATGTCACAAGAAAATGAATAGTAGGCTAGGCCTACTTTTAGCAACTGTAGGTCACATGGGTGGTAGAATTATACAAATAAATGTTTCAAATATAAATGAAGACCATAAAAGAACGATATTTATGTGAATTTTCTTTGATTTATTTTTGTACATTGCGGCCTTGCATTGTGGGATACATTATAGCCTACCGGTAGTAGCCTGTCTGGCTGTTTGGAGAGAGCGCCAGTTGCATCGGCAATGTTCTACCGTTATTTCTAATGTCAGCCTGCCCTAGAGAGCTGATTCGGCCCTGACGCGTGGGAGCTTGTCCTTTCATGATAATAAGCCACATTAAGTCATGGTTGTCAGTGAAAACTCAGTCGTTTGCCTATGTTGTAGCATGCCTTCTTGACCTTGTTTAGGGATGTAGGCAGAACATGATTTGTGCATCTTGATAAAAAGTCCGTGTTACAAATTGCCCTGCGTTACTTTGTGCTCCGCGCTCCTCTACTTCAGAGACATAATTGTAAAATGACCAAGTCCCTTCAATCGCCAGCATGAACATAATGGATATTGTACAGAAGCTACAAAGAAGGCGGTAGGGGTTTATTCCTTTCAATCATGATGTCCGCCGCAGCACAATTTTGATACCGTATCATGACATACTTCACGCATTGTTGTCATTCGGTGTAACTATAGTCAAAAGTTGATAGCTGTAATGTCGGTTCGCTGCATTTATTTCTGGTTAGCATGACGGAAGTTTTGCTATTGTAGTCTAGCTGTTATATCACGTCACGAAGCAAGCTGGTTCACTTCAGAGTTGTGAGCGATATAGTTATTAGAGAGGGGACTTGTTAACTATTCAACAGATGTGTGCACGCGCAGTTGGCGCAAGGTGCCTGTTGTTTCTCGTTTGTTGCCTAATTTCGGTTTCTTAAACACAATAGTGTCTACTTCAGTCACCGTTTCCTCTGTATTGGGTGTTCACTGGCTCAAGAGTGCAGTGTGCGTTATGGTGCACCGTGGTGTGTCGACTCGTGACTGTGTTTTCATCGGTGTGTTGTGCTATGGGCTATGTTTTAGTTGAAGGGGCGCATTACCATTTTTTTTTTGTTTTCTTTTGTAATCAACCCTCTACCGCGAATTGTCTCATTCTATCTTCTTTTCCCATTTATGGAACGAGTGTGGGTCTATCCTGGCTATTTCTCACGTGTTGCAGGCTGAATGCTCACATCAACAGCATAACTAAATCATTTGTCACCTTAAGGAGAAATTAATCTCTGCTTTTATTACATGCAGAGTTGGCTATTGTAAAAGTCACTCAGGCAGGTGCAACTTATCCACATGTTGCTGCTAGAATTCTAAATAGCAAAAGAGATCACAACACTCCAGTATTTGGTCATTTCACTGGCTACCAGTGAGGGTTTTTTGTTTTGTTTTGAGAATTTAGTTTAAAGTAGTCCTGATGGTCTTAAAGTCACTAAATGCCTTGGGCCCTAAATATAGGCTATTGTGGATGTGCTAGAGCAATATCATCCTTAGATGCCTTAGGTCTTCTCTGGTAGTGTCTAGGGTCAAATCAAGTGAAATGGCATAGTCATATGCTGCCTGCTGGGGCCAGCTAGATGTCCAAATAAGACCTGCCCCAACAGTATGATTTCAAAAGAAATCAAAAACAGCTTTGTTTTCATCTGCCTTTGGTGATAGTTATCTACTATCTATAGCAATATATTTTTCTCTCTTCTCTTTCTCACACTGAATGAGAGTTGTGTATGATAATGTGCCATATAGGCTAAATATTGATTGAATGTGGGGCCCACCTAGATAATCTTGCTTATGGGTTCCGTTGTTACGCCACTGCCTGCATACATCATCGATTATTAATTAATCATTTAAAGGGGGCCTCAAAATTGTTTCTTGCCCAGGGCCTCAGATTTCCTAAAACCGCCCCTGGTGTGTGTGTGTGTGTGTGTGTGTGTGTGTGTGTGTGTGTGTGTGTGTAAGATGATCAGAGGCTGCCAAGCCGTGACAAGGGTGGAAAGAGAGGAATGTGAAACGTGGTCAAGGTCATATCCAAGGGCACGTTGTGTTCTTGCGAACGCTCGTGTGTGAGAGAGAGATAGAGAGCACTCACGCTCCGTCAGAGGAAATAGTGCTTGTTTGTGTCCCTGTGTGTGTGTGTGTGTGTGTGTGTGTGTGTGTGTGTGTGTGTGTGTGTGTGTGTGTGTGTGTGTGTGTGTGTGTGTGTGTGTGTGTGTGTGTGTGTGTGTGTGTGTGTGTGTTTTTGAGAGAGAGACAGAGAGAGGAAGAGAGAGAAAGAGAGAGAGAGTTTCAGTGTGAGAATCCAGGAGTGGAATTACTGGCCGTTACGGCTGTTGTGCCCTCCATTGTTTTATTGCTGCGTCGGTTCCCGTGTGTCCATTCAAAAAGCTACTGATCTCAGGCTACATTCGGACGGGAGGGAGATGTGAAGGAGGGGGGGGCTATAGCGGGGGTCGAGAGGGGGGTCGAGAGGTTGCTGGACGTAGCCAAAAAAGCCCCCCAGACCTGAGCTCACTTCCCGCCTTTGTTGCCACCACACATGGAATGTCGTAGACTGTATAAATATTTGGCCAAAATATCCTTTCTGTATTTTTTTCTTCTCCTGCAAACATCTGGGAATTTTTTTTACCCCTTTTTTACAATGATGGATCGGTGCCTAGGGGAAAAAACTAAGAAAAAAGAAAGGTTTGAAGAAGAAAAAAAAGATGGAAATGTGTGAAAAAGCATGCAGGCAAATACACACGCACGCTACGTCATCTTGTTTTTCCCGCACAATGGCGACTTACAATCCCTATGCTGTAAATCCTACTCGCTTGCCATTCACCCCCTCATCACTCTACCATGTGGGCTTTAATGAACAGCATAACTGCATTAATGTAGTCAACGGCCATCGTTACGTAACGGCCAAACAGCCCGACATTTGTGTGATATGAAGACACACAAACCAAGGAACACAAACAGGGAATCTTTGGGGAGCCGACGCTTGAAGCAGTTGTTTTGTGTTTTGTGAAATGTTGTTTTGAGGTTCCTGAAGGAATGTGGTTATGCAGCGGTTTGAAACGAGTTGTTGGGTTTCTTATTGCCTTGGCGGTGGTGGTGTGAGTGTGAGGCCCGTTGGTGCCTGGGGTAGATTTCATGTGTGCCGTTATGTAAGAGTTCCCAGACAGATCATGTTCCTGTGTAAAATATTAGGTGTTAGAATAATACACAAACCCACGAGGCTCCCTCATAGAGTAGTGAGAGACAGGGTGAGAGAGAGAGAGAGAGAGGGAGAGAGAGAGAGAGAGAGAGAGAGAGAGAGAGAGAGAGAGAGAGAGAGAGAGAGAGAGAGAGAGAGAGAGGGAGAGAGAGAGAGAGAGAGAGAGAGAAACTGTGAGGACTGAGAGTCAACTCTTAACAGTTTGGAAAAACAGGTGGAGTTTGGAATGCTTGGAACACCTGCACACCGTGTGTGTGTGTGTGTGTGTGTGTGTGTGTGTGTGTGTGTGTGTGTGTGTGTGTGTGTGTGTGCGTGTGCGTGTGTGTGCTTGTATGTCTGTGTCTGTGTGTCGGTGTGTGTGTGTGTGTCCAGTGTGTTTTGCAATCTGTAAACTCTCCTTCCTCCGTATAAAAATTCCTCAGCCCCGCTAGTAAAGATGGCTTTCTCGCATTTCAGCCTTCACTGTGCGTCACGCTCTCAAACACACTCTCAGTCCGGTGACATCATATCAGATGGACTGCAAGATACCGTGTGTCACAGAGGTGTCCTTGTCCCTAAACGGGGAGGACCACCTCATGGGCACACAATAAAGCCTCCTGTCAACCTATGGCTTAATCTCTGACCTTTTGAGTGGTCCTGCTCCAAAAACAAACTATTGAAGTTCTTAAATAAAAAACGATTATGAACTTTTAATTATCTTAATACACACCATCCCACCTATGGAATGCTTCTGTGTTCACCGGAAAAAAAACCCTTAACATTCTTTACTGACATAGCATTAAAACTTGGCCATCATAATTTTGAACATTACAAACATAATCTGAATCAGTTTAGAAGTGGCTGAAGGCTTTTTGCCTGCGGTTTTCTGTCAGAAGTTTCTAGAAGACATCTCTGGGGTGAGAGTGTGGCCCAATTTGTCCATTGCCCATAAGGCCCCTTACATTCCCATAGGCTTCTTTAATGGACTCAGGGCTTCACAGTGAGGGGCTGACTTCTCTGGTAAATGCCCGCTTGACTGAACCTCACCCTGCCTCTTCACTGAACCCTTTGCAACGCCACATATGCACTTACTCACGCACACACAAACACACGCACACACACACACACACACACACACACACACACACACACACACACACACACACACACACACACACACACACACACACACACACACACACACACACACACACGCCTAAGACCCCAGTGACTTTTCACTTTTTCGCTCCCTCTGTGACAATGGGCCACAATTGTTCCCATTCATGTTTGAGTGAGGAGCAGGAGCACTCAAGTGGCCAGTGCAGCACTGGGCCGCAGGTCCCGGTAAATCCCCCCGTATTGTTCGGCCAGGGGAAGGGGTGTGTTGGGAGGGGAGACACAGGTCATTTCCCCCCTCTCATTTTTCTGACCAGAGTTATTGCACTCCAGAGCTCCAGCCATACTAGACCTGCAGTTCCCACAGTAGCCTAAAGCGAAATCTGCCCACCAAGCGTCTTCGCCTGGTGGGCTTCTGCTGTTATGATTGTTTGATTTATCTGTCAGTTGTGGATTGGGGCAGTGTGAAGGTGTTGGTGTTATATTTAATACTAGTGATGCTTACTGATAAAATTGCACATTATAATATACAGCGTTATATTTTGAGATCAAATATTAGTAGTTACCCCCTCAAACCATCTCCTTTCTGCCCTCTGCAGAGCAGTCCTCTGGGCTGGGCCTTGGCTACCAGAAGACAATGTCGCCCGATGTACGATAATTATCGTCTTTGTTCCATATCGTCGCTGTCCAGTGAAAACCACTTATCTCCACTATTATTTTTTGTTTTTTATGTTCGTTCTTTATTTATTATAAAATATAAGACAGTACTACTGGTCAGTCTCCATGGGTATATGTGTATGATAAATAATTTAGTAGCCAACTTTAATGTTGCAATGATTATTTTTTTTGAAAATGTGGTTTTATAAATCAATACATAAAAAACAATGAGAAGTGGAGATAAGTGGTTTTCGCTGGACAGCGACGATAATTACTCTCCTCTGAACAACAACCATTTAGGTCGTGTACAATAATCTACCTGGAGCACATCTGAATCTTTTCATTATTTATTTTATTGTTATTAATCGTTTATTTTCATTTGTTTTAGTTATGGTTATATTATATTCATGTTCCTCTCTCTCCACAGCAGGCGAGCCAGTCCCAGTCCCCGTCTCCTCTTATTATTATACTATTTATCAATAATTAAAATAATGCTAAACCCTCTCCCCTCTCTCTCTCTCTCCACAGCAGGCGAGCCAGTCCCAGTCCCAGTCTCCTCTGGGCTCAGGCCTGGGCTACCTGGAGCACATCTGCCAGCTGATCGAGAAGATCGGCCAGCTGCAGGAGCACAACCTCAAGCTCCAGAAGCAGATCTGCAGCCTGCAGAAGGACGGACGCGTCATCAAGACCAAGGAGGTGAGATTACTACACACGCAGGCACGTGTGCGCGCGCGCGCACACACACACACACACACACACACACACACACACACACACACACACACACACACACACACACACACACACACACATACACACACACACACACACGCGCGCGCACACATTTTATGTACTTTATAATTATTTGATTCCACATTTCAAGTTAATATCAATAGGAACCAAATATGATGAATGATTAATGACACACGCACGTACGCGCACACACACACACACACACACACACACACACACACACACACACACACACACACACACACACACACACACACACACACACACACACACACACACACACACACACACACACACACACACACAGCTTTCCTTTATACGGATTCACTTAAGAATCGAAATAAATGGTAATGCGTAAATATACGTAATGTTCTTTTCAGTGGGAGTCTTGGGTCTTGTGTGTGTTAGTCAATCAAATACAATCATATACTTTAGCGAAGGACAGTGTATGGCGAAGGTAGTGCATGATATACTATAGGGCTAACCTTAGGATACACATCTCCCAACATCACAAATCACAGCCTACACATACATTAACCCTGGCAGCACTTTCTTGTGGTGTTGTTGTTTCTGTGTAACCCCCAGTAAGGGGTCACTTTCTCTCTCTCTCTCTCTCTCTCTCTCTCTCTCTCTCTCTCTCTCTCTCTCTCTCTCTCTCTCTCTCTCTTTCTCACTCTCTCTCTCTCTCTCTCTCTCTCTCTCTCTCTCTCTCTCTCTCTCTCTCTCTCTCTCTCACTCTCTCTCTCCTCACACACTCTCCCTCTCTGACTTACGGTAAGTATTCAGCACATGAATCTTCACTTGTGTCAGCCTTTTAGTCTCAACCCTTTGGCCCTCCACACACAGACACACACACACACACTTAGGCACACACACACACACACACATCAACGTCACTTAGCATTTGCCATGAGTAGTCATTAATCACAGTGCGGCCTGTCAGAGAGAGCATTCATCATGGCTGTACTGCAGTCAGACTTCAGCTAAAACATGCACACACACACTTACACACACACACACACACATACTTACACACACACACACACACTACACACACACACACACACACACACACACACACACACACACACACACACACAGTATCTTCCCTTTGGGCCATCTCCCCCAGGGCAACTGAACTGTGAATTCCACCTCGCATCAGCAGCACCTGAGTTTAGGTTTTTAGACTGCAGAGTCGAAACTGTCGTGTCAAAATAGCCATTACTCATACACACCTCCATTCCCATTTTGTCACGGTTTATTAGAATATCAGAGACTGAAAAACTATGACTTCGCCTAGAGGACCTGTCTATGGGAGTTAGGGATTGTCTGATATGCACACTAACACTCGGTACTTTGTGTGTTAAACTCATTGTACAATAATATAATCATTAATATGTGTTGTTGTTATAGCAACAAAAGCACCTTTTTAAAAAAAATAAAATAAAATAAAGTGAGGAAACAGCAGCCCCATCCAAAAGTTATGTCCATATAGCATGTGTCTATTTCAAATACACTATTTCCCTGAAGATCATCCACTCAATGTTAACATTCCATTCTTACAGAAGAACAAGACAAATGAGTGTAGAGGAGGCCTATACTAAGCACTTTGTTCACTAGCACTTAGTAGTAGTAGGTTTTGACACATGGTGTAGTCAGCATTGTGTTCAGCTTTGGATTAAGCCTCATGCTTAGTGGAGTCCTGCTGAGCCTGTGTGTAGTCTATGAGTCTGTGTGCTTTCACATGAACATACAACATGGCACTGTGGGTCAGTGGGACACAGCTGTGGCACGGCATTCTGGGATAGCCAAGATCCCCAAAGACCTCCAGGGTTGCACGCAGTTAGCACTCGCCATTTGCTTGTATTTGCCAAGTAGGCATCAAAGGAGACACTGGGTTCAGAGGTTAGAGTTTCAGAAATGGTCAGAGGGGTGACTCTGTAGCCCTCCCTTTCTCTCTTCTCTCTTTTCCGAGTCACATTTAAAGAGATTCAGAGAGAGAGAGAGAGAGAGAGACAGACAGACAGACAGAGAGACAGAGAGAGAGAGAGAGAGAGAGAGAGAGAGAGAGAGAGAGAGACAGAGAGAGAGAGAGAGAGAGAGAGAGAGAGAGAGAGAGAGAGAGAGAGAGAGAGACTGAGACTGAGACAGAGACAAAGCACACAGACCAGAGCATGCACCAGCGACATCAAGAAACATATCCAGACATATACAAATACAGACACACTTACACACTTACACACACACACACACACACACACACACA
>NC_085880.1:21550076-21577576 GCF_034702125.1 Engraulis encrasicolus
ATGATTTACTGTGAGAGAGTAGATCTGAGGCACTCCGATTAAAGTTGAAAGTCTTTTAATCTTTTGTACATCAATGGTGGGACATTCAACTTTCAACTTCAGAGTGCCTTGGCTCTACTCTCACTCTCAAGATTTGCTCTCTGACACCGATAAGCACCTGGAATTAATTCTTCCTCTCTCTCTCTCTCTCTCTCTCTTTCTCTCTCTCTCTCTTTCTCTCTCTCTCTCTCCCTACAAAGTATATGCTATAGTTCATTTATCATAGTGTTTCTCAACGGGGGCACTACAGCTGAGTGGGGGCGGGGTTTAGTTCCCATTGGGGTGGCATTAGTCCATTTCATTTCTCAATACTAATGGGGGTATTGGCAGGATAATGATGAGATCAAGGGGGCGTTGGGAGGCTTACCATGATGTCAAGGGGACGTTTGTTCAAAAAAGGTTGAGAACCACTGATTTCTCATCTTTTCTTCTGTCCCTCTGCCCTGGTCCAGGACTTCTTCGTGCAGCATTGTAACTGCGGGGCGGCGAGCCTGGCCTTCCAGGAGCTGAAGCGGCATTCCCGCAGCGACTTTCCCAGCGGCACGCTGTCTGACCTGACCACCATCCCCGAGGTCACGCACAACCCCCTCAGAGCAGGGCGGAGAGGTACGTCACTGCACATACACACACACACACACACACACACACACACACACACACACACACACACACACACACACACACACACACACACACACACACACACACACACACACACACACACACAACCCCCTGAGAGCAGGGCGAAGAGGTATGTCACACGTACACACACACACACACACACACACACACACACACACACACACACACACACACACACACACACACACACACACACACACACACACACACACAATCCCCTGGCCTAAGAGAAGGGTGGAGAGGTAAGTCACTACACATATGGCTCTGAAGAACCACCTCTAATGCAAAGACCTTTTCTGAAAACAGTTACCGTTGCACACTCAAAACTGTATGTGATAGGAGGAGTTTCCTTTGACCCAGCACATGTGCACGGCGTGTGCACCTCACCAGGTGTGCGTTTACTAAAACTGAAGAAAAGACAATGCAAAGACCCCGTCCCCCAGAGTAATGGCTCAACACATTAAAGATTCATGTTCAACACACCTTGGACTGTCTGTGGAGCCATCCTGAGCAATTTAAACACTCTATATGTACATGTACATATTTGTATAACGTAGAAGTAGAAGACTCTTACAAATACAATTACAACACTAGTAGTATGGTATTACATAGCTGCAACTATGTAATATCCAGGGCTCTAAATTAACACCACCAGACATGCTGGTGAAATATCATGTTGGCTGGTTGAAAAGACCAACTTACTATCCAATTTGACCCATTAGTGAGTGTGTGTTTGGCTAGTAAGATTAACTTCTTCTAGCCATTTCACCTAGTCATGAAAAAGGTTAATTAAGAGCCCTGGTAATATCCAATTACTGGTTTTGTAATTACATCTACTTCTACTTCTACTTTACACAACTCTGTTTATGTGCAGCTTGTGCTGGAGCGATCAGAGCCCAGCCAAACTCTGAGCCTGTGAGCCCGAGCCAAGTCAGGTCCGTGTGTTTGTGATGCAGAATAATAAATAGTGAAGAGGGGGGAGAAGAAGACGTACACACACACACACAGCTCTGCTTACGTACGCGTCTCCAAGCACGCAGCTCAGAGTGTGCATTCGTGTGTGTGTGTGTTTGTGTTTTGTGTGTGTGTGTTTTCACGGGTCTGAGAGTGTGCATTCGTGTGTGTGTGTGTGTGTGTGTGTGTGTGTGTGTGTGTGTGTGTGTGTGTGTGTGTGTGTGTGTGTGTGTGTGTGTGTGTTCTTTCCTCACACACTTCCACTTATGCATCTAGCTCTTCTGCCCCTCTCTCTATCTCTCTGTTTCTCTCTCTTTCTCTCTCTCTCTCTATATCTTTCTCTCTCTCTCTCTCTCTCTCCCTCTCTCTCTCTCTCTCTCTCTCTCTCTCTGTCTCTCTCTCTCTCTCCCCTATGCGCCATGTGGGCCTCATTACGCTGTGTGTGTGACGCTAAGTAAACGCTCCTCTAACGTTTCCCTCCCAAAACTTAGAGAGTTAATAAAGTGGGCAGCCGGCTCTGCTTTCACTGAGGTGACCCGCGAAAACACACACACACACATACATGCAGGCACGTACACGCATACACACACACACACACACACACACACACACACACACACACACACACACACACACACACACACACACACACACACACACACACACACACACACACACATACAGTCACCTTGCTCTCACCTCTCCCAGTGCTCTGGTGTTTATAGAGGTGAGGACTCACATAACACGTGTGCCTGTCATCACTCAAGCACACACACTCTGAATCGCACTTACACACACCTTACGCATACACACCTCACACATATGTTCACACACACGCACGCAGGCACACACACACACACACACACACACACACATACACCACACACGCACACACGCATATGCACACACACACACACGCACGCATGCACACACACATACACACACGTACAGTATGGGCTCTGGCCATTGGCAGTGTTTTCCAGCGTATTTCTCCTGGCGTGTGTGTCTGGGGATGGGGTCGTGTTTCCCCTCAGGTGATCAGATTGTGGAGAGTGAGTGCTAGGGCTCCTCAGGGGGGGAGTGGAATTATTGCTGCCAAGGAATTCTCGGCATTCCGCCCAATGGAACGAACGGGAACACACGACAGCCAGCCAGCTCACACGTTCTGGAATTCCCTGCTCCTCCTATGAAGCAGGAAAACAGAACTATCTTTTTTCTTTACTCCTTTTTTCCCCGGACTCTCTCTCTCTCTGTCTATCTCATTGTCTCTCATGCTCTTTCTGTTTCTCTGTATTCTCCTCTCTCTTTCTCCCTCTCTCTCGCGCTTTCTCCATCTCTCTGCCTTTCTTGTCTCTCACGCTCTCTCGGTTTCTCAGTATTGCCCTCTTTCACTCTCTCCCTCTCTTTCTGTATCGCCCTCTCTTTCTCTCTCTCTCTTTCTTGCATCCTCTCTCTCTCTCTATTCCCCCCCCTTTCTCTCTCTTTCTCTCTCACTCACACTCTCAAGAGACTGTGATTCACTTCATGTCATCATTGTTTCCCGGTGACTTTAGTTGTTTAATTAGTTTGTGGCCTTTGTGTTTACTTGTTAGCAACACAAATTAACATGTCTGCACATTCTTTCTCTGTATCAGTCTTTCGCTCTCAACTTGTCTTTGTGTGTGACATTAATGGAAAACATGCACTTTTGTATGTTTGTCTTTATGACTAGGGTACATATATAATTTTAATTGCTGGAGTTAATTGTGCCGTGTGAAAGGGCTCTTAGTTCCATAAAATCTCTAAATTACAAACTTTTAACTGCTTGTGGAGGAGAATATGTGAGTTTCACACTGATTCCCAGGGAATAAAGTGCACACGTGTCTGACTTTAGTTTTAGGTAAATGGACGTCATTTTTTTGGGAGCTTGAAGCAACTAAATTCTTTTACGAAGATGACGTGAATGAGTGAGAATCAAAGGCATGCATTTGCTCTCAATTTAATGCTTTTGAGTGAGATGAATGAGAATTTGAACAGACATCTTTATACTTCAGACTGCCATAAATTCTTCTGTACTGTGAAGTAAATATCCTTTTTTTATATATACCTTATGTATACCTTTTGTAAATAGCCTATTATGTCGAACAGCACATCCCTTTAATGTCTGCACCGATGTGCTTTCGGTCTAGTTGTGAATGTGTATAGTGTGAATTGTACATGTGAAGAGTGACCATATTCTATTCTTTTCTGTACTCTGTGTTTCCACACAGATGGCGACTCGGTCTTCCAGCCCAGTGTTCCGCTGTGGAGGCGGGGCCTAAACAGGCGGAGCTACACGGAGGGGGAGGCTCGTTACCTGGGCGACAGTGCGGAGGTCCTCTGTGCCCCTCACAGGAGGGTGAGTCACAAGTGGAGGACAGGAAACCCCTCTTACTCCACACACACACGCAGGCACACAGGCGCATGCAGGCACGCATGCACACACTTACTTGCTATTTCTTCCGTCTCTCTCCCTGACTCACACACAGCATTCAGTGCCTTAGTTTACAGTAAATGACCTCTCTTATGACTCGTTTCAGTGGATTGCACTTATGATGACAAATGGTTCAACAATGTCCTTAAGGGCCTTCAGTAAAAAAAAACCACATTATCCAAATAATGAATATAATGATGACAAAGTAGTCGAAATTGTTCAGTGAGGGTTTGTGCGTGCACTGTCTGTTTTGACTAATATAATTTCTCCCTCCTTCCCTTTCTCTCTGTCCCTCCTTCCCTCTCTCTGTCTCTCTCCGTTTCTCTCTCTAGCTAAGTGAGAACTACACGTGGGGCAAGGTGAAGGAGTTGGTGAAGAAGACAAAGCTGCGCAACCAGAGCCGTCTGGGCCTGTCCTCCAGCTCCCTCAAGAACTCCTGCCCGCAGCTCTACAGGTAAGGCCGCTCGCTCATCTACCAATTAGAACTGCCGAAACTCTCTCATTAACCAATTAGAATGGCCTCAAGTCTCTCACATAGCCTATTAGAACTCCTGCCCTCAGCTCTACTGGTGAGACCCCTCAATCATTTAGCCTATCAGAGCTCCTGCCCTCAGCTTGGTAGGTCAGCCCCCTCTTTCATTACATTACATTACACTTAACTGACGTGTTTATCCAAAGCGACGTACAGTCATTGACAGTGTATTGGTTACAGTCCCTGGAGGACACCTCAGCTATGGAATGCAGTACTGAGTGGAATGGTGGGATTCAAACTTGCAACCCTGTGATCCACAAGGGTCACACTATTTCACTATTAAGGTTTATTAAGGCATCATAACTCTTTATTTATGGCTACAGTGTCGTGTTTGGAATTCAAGACTCGTGGAAAGTAAAAAAAATCCCATCAGCAGGCATGCACCCATGCTCTGCACCTTCTGCACCTCATGTGAAGTCAGCAAAGCGATTAGGTTCTCAGAAACACGGGATGGACTGATGCTCTATAAACTCCAGTAATTAAACAGCAGTATTTCATCGCTAAGTTGTCTAGATGTTAGCATGAGTATCAGATAGGCATCATATGTGTGTGTGTGCGTGCGTGTGTGTGTGCGAGCGCATGTGTGAGTGCGTTTGTGTGTGTGGCTCCTTCCAGAGAGCTTTCCAGCATACCACGCCGTAAATGTGCTAATAGACCACAACTCCTACTTACAACGGTAGAGTTCCACTGTATTTCACACACACACGCACACTCACATACACGCACTCGCACATGCGCGCGCACACACACACTTACAAACACACATGCCCATACATACTGTAGAGGGCATTGGCCTATCAAACTTGGTTTTGTATTAAGATGAAGTGTAATCTGACTTCTGACGCAGTGTGTATGTGTGTGTGTGTGCGTCCGTGTGTGTGTGAGTGAGAGTGAAAGAGAGAGAGTGACTGAGAGAGAGAAAGAGAGGGAGAGAGACAGAGAGAGAGAGTTGAGGACATTCTAATTGGTTAATGAGAGAGTTTAGGCAGTTCTGTGTGTGTGCGTGTGTGTGTGTGTGTGTGTGTGTGTGTGTGTGTGTGTGTGTGTGTGTGTGTGTGTCCGTGTCTGTGTGTGCATGTGTGTGTGTGCACGTGCATGTTCTTCTATTAGAATCGGTGGCCAGCACCACTGGTGCAGAGACACACCACAGATGGCCCTGTTGTGAATCAGGGCAAACCACTCACCCACCGATGCATGACCAGGCCTTTTACTGTGATGCAACACAAAGGCTGCGTCCAACTGACACAGCTGCACTATACCGAAACACACACAGACACACACAGACGCACACACACAGACACACACAGACACACACACACACACGCGTGCGCACACACACTGTATTATTATTAACTTGTGGTTTTACGATCACTTGAAAATCTTGTCAAACAGCAGGGCATTGGATTGACAGGTCTATGGTGTTTTTCCCCCCTGTGAGCCAAACCACAGTTAGTGGTTTCCCAGCTTCTCTGCTCATGTTGGCTACTACCACTGTGGTCATGTTGGCGTGGAGTGGGTGCGATTGAGGAGGGGTGTGCGTGTGTGTGTGTGTGTGTGTGTGTGTGTGTGTGTGTGTGTGTGTGTGTGTGTGTGTGTGTGTGTGTGTGTGTGTGTGTGTGTGTGTGTGTGTCTGGGAGCATGCACGTGCGTGCCTGCGTGTGTGCGCACATGTATGCGTGAGGATGTGTCTGAGGAAAGAGGAGAGTGATGAGGAGAGGAGAGAGTGGGAAGAAGGAGGACAAAGAGGGAGAGAGGGATGGGTAGAAAGGAGACAAGGAAGAGAAGATAGTGATGACTAAAGAGAATAGAGAGCTTGCTCTCTGTTTTTGGCCTGTCTACACACTGGAATGCTCAGGGAGGATGAGGACAGAGATAGGGCAGGCAGGAGAGAACGGCTGTTTCTCTGACACTGCGGCACATTCTGAGAACACAAGGGCACACGTGCAAATTGTATTCTTCTGTCTGCCAAAAGGCTGAGAATGCGCGCACATGAGTAATACATGTGCTGGACCAAAGAGAAGAGAACTGAAAAGAAATAATGAAGGTCTGCAACAACTGATCTATGCTCCCTAAAGGTTGAATAGCACCATTAAAGCTCTGGGGAGCATAGATCAGTGTTATGTTGTGGACAGTGTTATGTTGTGGACTTGTATTATTTCTTTTCAGAAGAAACACACACACACACACACACACACACACACACACACACACACACACACACACACACACACACACACACACACACACACACACACACACACACACAGGAACACAGTGTTTCATCCGAAATAAAGGAGAAATCTGAGTCATCTATTTGTTTCCAAAACAATCACATATACATATTTCACATCACATCCCCAGCTCCCAAAACACCCCCAGTCTGGCTCAGCAGGACCCAAACTCTGGGCATGGCCAAGACCACCGCAGCGCACACAGACCTCTTCAGGGCCTCAGTTTAGCACCACACACCTGCCAGTTATCTGTGTGTGTGTTTGTGTAGAAGTCAGATTACACTTCAGCTTCATACAAAACCAGGTTTGGGCTAATGCCCTCACTGTGTGTGTGTGTGTGTGTGTGTGTGTGTGTGTGTGTGTGTGCGCGCGAGTGTGAGAGAGTGTGAGAGCGAGCAAGAGTGGGTATGGTTGTGTGCACTTTTATTTTTCTCTCTATCTGTATTGCTTGTGTTTGTGTGTGTGTGGATGCATGCGTGCGTGGGTGCATAACCTGTTACGTAAAAAGACTCTATCTGAGAAATGGCTAGTCGTGTACCGTACGTGATCAGACAGGGCCTTGCACAACTCCATCTTCCTGTGATAAAATAATGTTAACAACTTACCACCTGTGTGTGTGTGTGTGTGTGTGTGTGTGTCTCTATGTGTGCATGTGTGCAAGCGTGTGCGTGTCTTCCTGTGATAACATAATGCCAACACCTTACTGGCCGTACATTCAGTCCCAGCCAGGTGTACAGTATATATAGGAATGTGTTGCATTATCGCTTCATAGTATGTGCAGAGGAAGTCGGTGCTGAATCGTGGCGTGCAGAAAGTAAATGCATAACAGGATAAGGTGGAGAGCAACTCATTCACCTCACCTCTGTTTTTTTGGAGTGGCTTAAGATGGCTGCTTTTTATACAAGCACTGATCTACAGTTCCAATCCATTTTAAACATCGTACTCCTCCATGAAGGAAACATTTGCAAGGGTAGCATGCCGGTAATCAGATGGCATAGACTCTTTAGGCATACAGTATGATTCATTTCTGGCAGCACAAACTCCAGGTAGATGAGATGGGCAAATCGAAAGACTGATTGATTGATTGACTGATTGATTGATCGGGCAGCCTGCCCTTCAGCCAATGTGACATTTGATGAAGGCCATGTGGCCCAAAACCCCATATTAAAAACAGCAACAGGAGTGTCTGTGTTACGCACTTCATTTCTTTATTTAGTCCAGTACACAATACATTTGGATGTGCATGTTCTCTTTTTATTAGTTACATTACATTATTACATTACATTGCATTTGGCAGACGCTTTATAACCAAAGCAACTTTCAAAAGAGGACATAATCATAGCCAACATCACTAGCAAATACAAAGTGCACAGGAAATATACAGAACAACAAGTGCAGATGCAAAGAAGGATTTTTTGAGTACACACACACACACACACACACACACACACACACACACACACACACACACACACACACACACACACACACACACACACACACACACACACACACACCCATACACACACATGTCAAGAGTCTGGCCTGGGGCTAGGTCAGCTCAAACATTAGTCTAGTAGATACTCACGAAAGTTCTTATGTTTAGTCTGCAGAAGACACATATTCACTAACCCATGCTGTGTTCCTCTCCCCCCTTCAGACCTGACCTGGCCCCCATGGACGTGCCCCGGAACAGAAACTCTATGATCGCCCTTGGCAACCAGAGCAGAGCTGACCTCCTGTGGGCACAGTAGCGCCATGCAGGTAGGCTTCCCTGGCACCCTGACACCGGCATCCATGCTTGCATACCAACACACACAGACGCACGGATGCTCACACACACGCACACACACACACACACACACACACACACACACACACACACACACACACACGCACACACACACACACAACTTCAAAGACATCTGATCAACTTCTCATTACCACGGCAATTCACTGGATCATTTGGCTTAAGCCTCCACTGGCAACCTCTACCATTGACTCTTACATTGAGTGAACGTTCAATTCCCAGTAGACATTCCTTACTCTGATCTTCTCTGATGCTAGCTTAACCCTCGTCACTGTTGTCATACATTTTTGTAAAAGTGGTTCTGATCTCACGTTATGTCAGCATGCTGTCTTTTCTCCCCCCTGATGGTACTCCAGAAGGTATGCAGTTTTACGTAATGGCCGGAACATGGTCAAACAAGGTCCTTGTTTAAACCACCAATAGGCTCCATGATTGTTTATTTGTGCATTAACAAGCACTTCTAGTTATTCTGAAGTTAGTTTGTTTGTTATTAGGCATGTGAATCCTCGATACTGTAGTATCATAAACACACACAACATAAACACACACACACACACACCACCACCACCACCACACACACACACGAAAACACGCAACACACACCTGACAGTTCTGTTTTCTCTCCCTTGACAGAACACAGACAGCCCTCTCTCCCCGGCCTCCCTGGCCCTGGCAATTCCCCGCACACTACCACGTTGACAGGGGGGCTGACGTGTTTCCCAGAAGAGAGAGGAGTAGAGTACAACCTGGAGGATGGATGGACGGAGAGAAGTTGCACAAGTAAAACAAGAAAACAGAACAACATCAGAAAGACAGCGAGAGGAGGAGGAGGAGGAGGAGGAAAAGAGAAGTGAGAGCGAGAGAGATGAAAGAAAGGAAAACAAGAGGAGAGAAACGAAATGGACTAAAATGGGAAGGTAGAAGAATGTTCCAAGAAAGCACATGCTGCCTCAGAGACGTACGTGTGTACACAGAACTCATAACGACCCGTTGTGAATATTACCTTTATGAGGACGATACACCAAAGATACTCTAAGAACAGACTTTAAATACTCTTTGGTTACACACCAACAATACAGCTGACAAAGCATTGTTGCTAACCATATAGCAACTTAATCGGTTTCCTATGGGAAACTGCTAGGGTTAAGTTAGCAATGGCTCTGTTGCACATTAGCACCAGATCAAAGCCTCACATAGACAGATCATTAGAGAACTGGATAAACTAGACACAGTTTGGGACTGCGGAACATCAAAAAGCCATTGACTTTCTCACTGGTCCGATCTGAGGCTGATGCCTAAATTGAAGGCAATTCAATCAACAGACTTTGTCATGAATGCCACACGTCTTGGACTTCTAGTGATTGAATGAACTGATGAATTCTGAGGCAGATCATCAGCATCGTGGAGTTAGCTGCACGTAAGCCAAAGAGAGGAGCTGGAAATGAGGGGAAAGTTTGACGAATGGATGAATGGGGGAGATGTGCAAGTCATGTACAGTGTAAATGTTGTGAAAATGTTAAATACCACATTTTTGACTGAAAATATTATAATGTTTAATGGATATTTTGATGGGAATGGCTTCTGTGTAGTGTCCAGGTATCCATATGCTTGTAGCATGTTAATATGGTCATGCCCTCAAGTAAGTTACCACCTTATCCATGGCATCTCTGTTATGTACACATTGCTACCGTGTGATATAATATGTAAACATTGTAATAGAATATATCTGTACAGCTTTCGCTGTATATAGCTGTTGGTGGAATTGTTAATGGTTAAAGTTTACTGTGTGCGTGTGTGTGAGAGCGAGTGGTAAGTCGTGGGAGCAATGAGCAACCACTGGTGTGCAATGTACATAGCATCTATCCTGGTGTGTATATGCGGTATGGAATGTGGTAGTGTGCCTGTGTGTAGTCTGCCTATAGTGGGGATTAAGTGTGTTTGTGTGTGTGTGTGTGTGTGTGCGCACGAGAGTGTGTGGAATATGGTTGTCTCATCCAGCCTTTATCCTTTAGTGTCGGCTAATTCATCATCTCCATGAAAGTGAGATTTAAGACCCTTTTTTCTGCGGATGACTTGTGTGTGTTTTTCCATCCTTTCATTTGTCACACGTTACATAACGCTGAGGAGCAGCTCTTATATGGTCTCAGGTCATAGCCCCCACTCCACAAGTAAACCGTGCCCCCCCCCGCCCTTACACCCCTCCTGTTGGTTCTGGAATGCTCGACATACGGACATCATCTTTAATGGTCCGTCTGAAGAGGCAGAGTTCCGTGGTTGCCGGGGAACCACACAGATAACCCTGACGTGACGCTGCAGTGCATGATGGAAAAACCTGCCGTGCGAACACACGCAGGCACATACACGCAGATATACATACAGTACTACACACCCACATACACACACAGGCACATCCATAGGCCTACACACACACAAGACACTCAAACACAGACACATATACAGAGACAAACACACATACACAAAGACAAACACAACCATACACAAAAAATATGCATTCACACACACACACACACACACACACACACACACACACACACACACACACACACACACACACACACACACACACACACACACACACAGTCTAGCACAGGATGTTCCCGCACAGATAGACCCAGGAGGGTGCTCTGGACCACTGCTGTGCACGCTGACAACTATTCCATCCGCTCTTAACGCTAATGAGAAAGCCAGGGTGTGTTTATGTATGTATGCCTCTGTGGATCTGAGTCTGTATGCATTGTTTGCGCGCGCGTGTGTGTGTGTGTGTGTGTGTGTGTGTGTGTGTGTGTGTGTGTGTGTGTGTGTGTGTGTGTGTGTGTGTGTGTGTGTGTGTGTGTGTGTGTGTGTGTGTGTGTGCCCACCCTCCCATCTCATGACAGTGTGAAACTAGTGTTCAACCTCCTACTGCATCACACACACTAAATAGTGAACACTAACTGACATCCAGCTGACATCCTTAGGCCATTAGAACAACTGTTTGACCCTAAAGAGTGCACGGTTCAGTGGAATGCCTGGACTTGTTATCCATTCCACTCGTTTGGGATGTGATCCTATGACCATGAGGCTCCTATGGGGTGGTCGTTTCCTATACCTTCACATTATATTACATTACACTTTGCTGACGCTTTTATCCAAAGCGACTTTCAGTTATTTAAAGGGTATTGGTTACAGTCCCTGGAGCTATGTTGGGATTAGGTGCCTTGCCCAAGAGCAGTTCAGCCATGGATAGAGGTAAGGATGGGATGCGAACCTGCAACCCTCTGATCTTAAACCCTTAAGCCATAACTCCTTAACCACTAGGCCACAGCTGCCTTCTTTTGGTATTCAGTGGAATGCCTGAGCTTGTTAGCCAATCCACTCTGTTGGGATGTGAATCTACGACTATGAGACTACCATGAGGTGGCAGTTTCCTATACCTGTTAACAGCTGTGTGTATGAAACCTAATAAACCCAAGGACACTAAAGGACACTCGAAGACGGAGATCAGAACAGGCCAGGGTACATAGTGAGACGCCGATCGTTTACGTAACCCACACGAGGTATAACTATCCCTGCTAAAGGGGCCCCGTCTTATCTAGTGTATACTATAATATATTACACTACCTATAAAAGTCTTCCAAATAATATGGAGTATACTTCATATGCCTGAGACCAATGTGTACTTTAATCATTTATTATAATGGTGTACCTCTAAGTACTTCAAAATAAAAGCGGGGGAAAGTGTATGCATGGGACACTTTTGGCCAGAAATGGCCATGAGTGCATGTGTGTGTGTTTGTGTATGCAATATGTAAGTGTGTGATGATGGTGTCAGATATGTTTAATATTTTTATTGTACAAGACTGCAATGGGTGGAATATTTCAATATGCATATTGCATTTTTTATTCAAGATTATTATTATTTTTCAGAAATAAAGCTCATATTTCTAAAACGTGGTTGTATTTCTTAACTATTCTCAATTCTTGACTGCACTGTGATTGGTCAATATAACAGACACAAGCAGGTAGAATATGTAGCTCTCTACTCTTCCCCTCTCTGCTGCAATCAATTAGGTACAGCATAATTAACTCTGTGGCAATATGTAAAAGTAGGTACTTACACAATGTCAGAAGGTTATGGTTATTAGTGGTACTGGTAAGAGTATGTACAGTGAAAATACATTATATCACCCATTATTATGTGTATCACGCGCTAAAAAGGAGACTCTAAATAAACTGTTACCTAATATTTATATTTCGCCTCTGGATGAACAGAGGAAAGGTGGAAGGTTAGCGCACTTGCTTATAGCTCACGTTCATCCGTAATGAGTTTGCCTTTCAGATACGGTACAAAGATGACACTATCAGTGGAGGTCGAGACCCCTTTATATTAGTTCCCAGCCCGGGTCTGTTTCTTCCAGGAAGGCAGGGAAAGATAGATGATTCACCATGGCCCCCAGGTTACTAAAACAAAACCCAAGTCAACTCAAGACACCCTGTAAAAACACACACTAACACATGCGCCCACATAAGAACCAAGCATACGTGTCATATTCTATTCATAACAGACCCCTACAGGATATTCAGACGCATTCTTTTACACATCTATGACCACTTGCACACGCCCAAACATCTTAACACATAGCCTACCCACGTTTTTACACACACACACACACACACACACACACACACACACACACACACACACACACACACACACACACACACACACACACACACACACACACACACACACACACACAGTACAGTACAGTATATGCTGCCTGACAATAACCCCCATGCTGTGGCTTGTGTGAAGGATCAACATGCACGTGAGGAAGAGAAAACACTCCGTCCGTCCAGGCACCCCACTGACCACAGGAAAGGGATGCAGGCTGGTCCTCCTGGAGTAACAATGGGAATAATAAGGTATCACACAGTATAGGGCAGAGGTAGGCCTACAGTACCAGTGCAGCTGAGAAGGTTAAAAGTTAAGGGTGCTCTGGTGTTTGAAAAGATGAAAAACAATCACCTCTTATTATTAAATAAGTGTAGTCTCTTAGTGCAGATGGGGTCGTCGGCGGGCCTATTCACTATTCGCTGAAAATGCTGAACTGCATCATAACAACATTGCTATGACATTAACGAGAGCCTTAAGTAACAGAGTAAGACATAGCCTTTACAATTTTGGTGACAGTAAGGTTATAACATAGGTTCTGCGCTAAGGGGTTAATGAATGGTTTTTAACTTTGGTGAGGAGAACCTCAATAGTTGTTTTTCCATATTTTCATGGCTGTTTGGATGCCCACATTTTTTTGATGAGCACCCTTTTTTTAAATGGGAGCTTGTGTAAATTCTACCAGGGAGACTCAAATTTCTCGGCTGTCAAACTTACTAGGCTAACCATCCAATCTCCCTTTTGACAGATCATCATTGCCTAGGATCGTCAACCAATCACAACGCGAGATTGGGGATTTCCCCGTTACGCATCACTCAGGCATCGTTCCCTCTCAGCCAATGGATCGCATTCACGTTTGTTTAAAAATCAGTCACTCATTCTGATCTCTGCTTTCCAGTTAAGCCGACTTTGAAGCCACCACCACCCCTCCGTCCACCGTCACCAGTGGTTCCCGTCTGTTAGGGGGCAGGCTACGCCCGCCTCCATCTCCGCTGGAGGATATGCCGTCCTACCCTGGAGTTCAACCTTCGCCAAACAGATTCATGCATTTTATATCAAGTGTAAATTGTTCGCCAAACGGATTCATGCATTTTTGTATCATGTCTATTGTTCAATAAATGTTAATAACGTTCATTTGCCTCTCGAGTCTTCATGGTAGAACTAGACTTTAAGTGTTTATTTGAGGGTGGAGAGGAGGAGGGGGTGGAGAGGATCCTAGTGTTGGTCCTCCTGGGGATTGGGAATAAGGGATTGCACAGGGCATATTGCATAGGTTGCACTGCAGGGGTTACAGCTGAAATTGTCTGCACTGTTGGTTCAAATTAACCATGTGTCGCACTATTTATTTCAGATTATTATATGGGTACTCCACAGGTTGAGTAGTACTGAAGATGAAACAGCCTGTTCGGTTCGACCAGAAGTCCCCACCGAAAGGGGCGTCATAAGATCAGACACGTTGGATTTTTATTTCCAATTTATTGCAGGTTATAGTTATAGTTATAAACCTGCAGAATAATAGAAAGGCCACAATGTAAACACCAATAGTGATGACAATAAATCATCAATCATTGGCTCAGGATCAAAAAATGAGAATGAGGCCTTGTTTTTAATATGTCCATGTAGGACTTGTCATATTGATAAATACATTTTAATGTGGAGTGCCTTAGTCCGAGAATTCATTCTCATTTTTTGATCCTGGAAGTACTATACATTGGACTAAAGAGCACCCAAACCCAGGAAGCCAACAAACAATCTGGATAAGAGAACGCCATACTCTACAAACTGAAATCATTGGCTCAGGTTAGATATTTTCTACTGTTCATTTCAGATTAAATGTGGGGACTGTCAAGGGTGCGTGTCGTGTTCTGATAATTTCAGAAGCAGGGGAACAATATTGAATGGTTTGCTGGGAGGGAGGGTCAACATTTGTATAATGGATTATTTCATGCTTTAGGTGGAGGAGCATGCTGGTGTTCTGAGAGAGTTGTGTACAGGTGAAGGGATCAGATGCAAAACCCCTCAAAGTTCATTTGTCACCAGTTTATAAATATAGACTATATTTCTATAAATTCTGCAAACTTAAAAAAAATCTATCTGGTTTTGTTTGTGCTTGATTTCTGGCGCATGACATGACAATAAAAATGTAAGTGACTTTTGGATTGAGAACATACTGTTTTATGGTAGTGTATAGTGTTTTTGCATCTGAACTCCTCATGTGTGGTTTTGGGAGGCCTGTTGTATGCCCGTTGCACGCTGCCGCTTCATCAGGTCCTCCTGCAGGCGGCACACAGACCCCCTCAATGCGGAGAAGATGAGCACAGCCAACATGGAGGAGGAGGAGTAGCATTGGCTGTCCAGACTAAAGATGTACTGGACGAAGGACAACAGCTCTCCCTAGTGGACAGAGGGGACACCAAAGTTATTCGATATAATGGGCAAAACTGACTAAAGTGATACATAGAGGTCCATTGAGCCATCTCAGTTGTAGGGAACTTAGGGCGTATTCAGACCAGGAAAGTCCGATAGTTCACTTTGTTTGGTCCGAACCTAACTTTAAAAATTTGGTGCGGTTGGCTTTCAGACTGTGTACATTTCAGTAAGCGGACCAAAATCCTCAAGAAAGCCACGCGCCCTGAGGTCGTTCAACTATTGGTCAGAAACGACACGCGCAACAAGTTAAGGCTATGTCCAAATAGGCCTACAAGCATCCAAAGAGTTCAGCGGCATGTAAAATAAACGTTCACGGCATGTATGGCATAGCGCTCACACGAAATATAGCGCAGACTATCTGAAGCTCATGACACGAAGGGAGTCTTCCTGAAAGCCAATTGATTGATCCCGCGAGTTGGGATAGCCACATTTTATCCCCGTTTCTTTCTTTCTTTCTTATAATGTCATATAGCGTGCGGGCGAGATTGCTGGCTGGTTTAGTCATCAATATTAGGATAACCACCTCCCTGCAATCAGTGTTTTACACTTGGGATGTCTGGGAACAACGCAAAACAGGCTCAATGTGAAACATTGGCGAGCTTATTCCACGCACCACGCCATTCTTTCTTCTCGAAAATAAACAGTGCGCTCCACTGTCATTTGGATACGTTTGTATTGGAATATTGGCTACCATTTGCAGCAATATTTCACACACTCCATCAAGAAAAAAGTAACATGATGAGCACGGGCATAGCGTTTGGATAATACAAACTTGCCAACATGCCACCACAGCGGGTAAATTAATGAATTACCTTCGTTGTCTTCATCACAACTTCTTCAAGTAGCCTAGGCTATTCCACTAGCCTACATCCATCCAACGCACAGCTAGCAAGCCAGGGGGATAAGTGCCAACGTCGTAATTATTGCTATCATTATCAGAATCCATACTGTGCGGACTACAGTGTTTTCTTCCGTTTCTTCAGTAGATGCTTTTCGGATTTGCCCCATCAACATTTAAAATGATGTGATAGGTAAATTAACAGTCTCCTTTTCCTTTCCTGTGCTCCACTGACAAGCCATTGAAAATATGAATGACCGTAGCCTACAATAATGTAGCCTACGCCCACGATTGCGATAGTTTAGGCTATTATTTTATTAATATTAATATTGTTGCAAACAAACCACTCTGTCGAATTTAAACCAAGGACATGGACATGACAAGTTGTGGAGTCGATTTGTTTAGGCCTACACTCTGTTTCCCATCAATCTCGAAAAACGACGGAAGCTCCCGAGGTACAAAAAAGCAAAAAGTCTGGGATTAGGTCCGGTCTGCTTTCACACCTCCAAAAGGTCCGCACCAGGGTTCGTTTGATCCGGACCGAGTCCGACCTTTCAGCTCGGTCTCGGTCCGCTTGTTTGGTCCGGACCGGGATTCGCTGGTTTGTATTCAGACCATCCCAAAAGGTCCGAACCTGGTCCGTTTGGTCCTTTGGTCCGGACCAAACGTGGTAGGTGTGAATACGCCCTTAAAAGGTACAGAATCTGGAATTGTGACCAGAGTAGGTATTGTCCCTAATCATGCCGCCTGTTCCCAAATTTGACCCTTTCTTGAATATTTAATAATACATATTTCGTAATAAACTAATATTTATTAGTATGACCATAAGTTCAGAAAATACAAAATGGCGGACACGGATAAGATCCACGTTTTCCCAGTCATATCAAATACTTAGAATTTGAGGGATTCTAGAAGTCTTCTTCAGCTCTGAACTGACTATTGCTAATCTTCAGGCCAGGACCAAGCCAGCCTTTTTGACTGAAAATCAAAGTTGCATATAGCTCCAGGACAGTTGCATACAACTTAGAAGGACAAATGCACTACAAACACACTGGTAAAAATAGCAAAAATAATGAAACTGCACTTAAAGTATTTAAACTACATAATTCCTTATCAAATGATCACATTACCATGATGAATGAATGTATATCCTTAATTTCCTTCTGGATCAATGCAGTATCTCTATTCTATTCTACTCTATTCTAATCTATTCTATTCTATTATATTCTATACTATTTAATTCTATTCTATTCTACTACTACTAGAGACAATACGTTCTATATCTGTCTCTTCCTATACTCTCTTTACTACAACAATGCCCAGTTGTCCTCTTACCCTGAGCAGGAAGTAGAAATCCTTGGCATCACTCTGCGGTCCAAAGGCGGCCCACATGATCTCCCCATCCACATAGTCTCGTACCTCACATAGGTGATAGAACAGGCCCTGTGGCCTCTGGACAACCATCATCATCATTATCATACTCTTCATCATCATCATCATCATCATCATCATAATCATCATCATCATCATCATCATCATCATCATCATCATCAACTTCATCATCCTCATCCTCATCATCATCAACATCACCATAAAACCATCTTGACATTGATAACCACCAACATCATCATCCCCACCCTCACCCTCATTGAGTTTGTGACGATATATGGCTTATGGAGAAACCTCTATCACTACCACCACCAACAAAAAAAGACCCCAACGTTCTGATTCAAAATAGAATGGTAGCCACGAGTCAATTCAAAAATGTGTAACCTGTAAGAACCAGGCCCAGGTACCAATAGCCAGGATAGGCAATTACTTAGGGCCACCAAAACTGTCCTCTTTAGGGGGCCCCAACAGTCAGCCAAGCCATGGTATGGTACATGCCAATGAAAGTAATTGAAGAGGGCCCCAAGTCCGTATTTTGCCTAGGGCCCCCAAATGAGTAGAACCACCACCAATGACCGCCATTGTTTAGGTGGCCATAACATACATCACCATCCACCATGTCAATAATCTCCACCATCATTACCGCACGGTTTTTACTAGAAAACATGTGACTTTGCTTCCCCACTATGGTTAAAAAAGGTACTGCAACTCTGCCAAGACTTACCATCAACAGCTCCCTTTCTCTCCTGATTTGGGCCCAGGCATGGAACATCACTGCCTGTAAACAGTAAACAGAGAATTCATGAACAACAATAACAACAAAGACCTTCTTTATGCCACAAGTAAATTAGCCGAATGGGCCTACTCTTTTGTATATGTTATGATGAAATATGAATTGATATTCTATAAGGAAATATTACTACAGTAATATGCGTAGCCATATGCTATTGTCACAATACCACACAATACTGTTTGACAACAGGTATAAACAACAATGACCACACAGCATATAACATACAGTACAGTACAGTGCTCATAAATAAGCATGACATTTCCGCTATAATAATATCCAATCCCAAAATGACATAATGCTGTTTCCAATAGAGGTGACGGTGTTAAGATAAGACCCACGGTTTTCTTGGTGCTCCCTGAGATCCAGGGTGTGCGCAGCGTGGTCCTGAGCACCAGAGGGGCCTGCTCTCCGCATTCCAGGAGTCGGAGCACAATGGCCTCGTAAAACAGGTCGTAAAAGCACGCCGTCTGCATCTGGGAGATAGCACAGCACACACACGCATCAGGCCGCGCCGGCCAGAGGTGCCCCAGCTATATGAAATATGGAGGAATGTTCTAGCACAGCTTGGGATTTATGGGTACCGAGATGCGCTCCAGCGGTGGACAGGTGAAGAGACGACCTCCCTCCCCACCCTCTCGCTCTCTCTCTGTCTCTCGCTCTGTATTTTTCTCTCTGTCTCTCTCTCATCTCTCTCCATTGGCAGAACAATTGCACACAGGGCCCCAGGGTAAAGCACTAATAGGGTCCCCCATTTGGCCAACCATCACGATAGGACGCCCAACACAAATACAGGAGGGCCCTGATTGCCCTACTACACTGTGTGCAGAATTATTAGGCAAACATGTTTTTTGACCATATTGTCCATTTTATGCATATTTTCTGCCACCAACCTTTATGAACATGAAAACCTATTGGATTTAAGCATTCCAGATCATGCATATGTGTATAATAAGATTGGGGTGTGATCAAAGGAACCCAACACCCAATATCCGGTGTGCATAATTATTAGGCAACTTTGCTTTCTCCTGGGAAAATGGGCCACAAAATAGATCTAACAAACTCTGAAAAGTCTATAAACAATTTCGAAGTCTTCCAGAGGGATGTAGCTCTCTTTAAATTGGCAAGACGTTGGTCACATTAGCACAGAAGTATCAAATGCACCGTTGCAAAGTCATCAATCTCACATGAAATGTCACTGCCAAAAATTTGAAGAATTTAAGATGAAACTACAAGAAAATTATTACCCTGCAGTGCTATCATATTCCAGAATGCAAACTTCCATCAGGTGTCCAGAAGAACAGGTTGTTGAGCACTCAGAGACATAGCAAAGGTAAGAAGGGATGACACCAGACAACCATTTAACAAGTTAATTAAGTCAAGACTGGGTCAAGAAATACCCTAGGACAGAGTTTTTAAAGGTATTATGGACTGGTGAAAGTGACTATTGACAGACAGGGTGGATGAGCCCATAGCTGGATCTGTGAGGGAAAAGTTTGCAACTTTCAAGAAGACAGTGGTATTTATGCAGTATTCTGCTGGCATTTGAGTAGAACTCAGGAACTCATCTGAGTGTGCACATTACCGATCTAGCCATGGGCTCATCGATCTGGTCCGATCTGGTCACTTTCACAAGTTCATAAAACCATTGACAAAATTGTCTAAAGACCTTTCTTGACCCAGTCTTGACTGCATTTCTTGTTGAGTGGTCTTCAGGTTTCAACCTGTTTTACCTTGGTCATGTCTCTGAGTGCTGAATACAATGTTCTTGTGGACACACGATGTAGGTTTCAGTTCTGGGATATAACACCACTGCAGGGTAATCATTTTGTGATAGTTTGACCTTCAATTCTTCTCAATCCGGCAGTTACTTTGTGAGCACAATGCATGTGACACTGATGACTTCGTAACGGTGCATTAGACGGATATGACCAATATCTGGGCAATTTCAAGACAGCCACATCCCTCTGGAAGACTTCAAAATTGTTTATAGAGTTTTCAGAGTTTGTTAGATCTCCTTTGTGGCCTATTTTCCCAGAGGAAAACAAAGTTGCCTAATAATTATGCACACTAATTTTGCCCTGATATAGGGTATTGGGCCCCTCCGATCACACTGTCTCTTATTATACCAATATGCATGACCTGGAATGCTTAAATCCAATAGGTGTTCATGTCCATAGAGGTTGGTGGCGGGAAATATGCATATAATGGACAATATGGTCAAAAAACATGTTTGCCTAATAATTCTGCACACAGTGTATAGCTCCGCCTCTCTCTCTCTCTCTCTCTCCCCACCTCTCCTCATGCCCTCTCCTCCCTACTGTTCACACAAATACACTGACATGTTTCCACTTTCTGTCTGTACACACGCACACAAAAGCATTACTCGGACACATTATTCTACAACCCTCTACACTATTCTAAAACCCTCTACACAACTCCAATACATTCACCAATTTGTATATCGTCACTGTCAGGCAGAAACCTTTTATCTCCACTTTTCATTGTTTTTACTTATTAATTTATAAATCACTATTTTCAAAATAAAACATTAAACTTGGTCATTAAATAATTTATCATACAAATATATTCATAATGACTGGTAAGCGGTACTGATTTATATTTTATAATGAATAAAGAAAGAACATGAAATAATAAAAAATAGTGGAGATATGAGAGTTCTGCTGGACAGCGGTGATATGAGGTATTAAACTATTGTTTGTATGCTTTTACAATTTATGGAATTACAAGACATACAGAGAGAGAGGAGGGTGGGGGGTTTGGGGGTTGGGGCATGTAGTTTGTCTGGAATAAGGTCACGGAGAAGTTTAGTTAAAGTTGCTATTGTTGTTGTTCCACATGTTTCTGTCAGCTCAGTGGGAAGCATTTATGGATAGAGTTGCCATGGCAACAGCTCACCCCAGCTTCCTGACACTCCTTGGCGATGCAGGCCCCGTTGGACGGGCTCTCTGCAAACACCATCAGCTTATTCCACACATGGGTGAAGCCCTCTGTCTTCTGATGGACACACACACACACACACACGTATGAACACGCTAAAGTCCAAGTATATTTGTACATGTGCAGTACACTTAACTGTGTTCAATTAGTGAGAGACGCCAAACACCTACTTTGCCAGCCAACTGCAGCAGTCCAGTCAGTACACTCAGTGCTGCCTCCTTCAGGAAGTGCATGGATTCTGCCTCTTGTATGATGATCTGACCCATTACAGGAAAGTTACCCTATTAGCCCACGCTCCTTCACTTACAGAGGTGTCAAAAGGAAAAGAAGCACAATGTACGAAAGTACAAAAGACACATTATACAGTTTCCATCTGACATACAGTACAGGCCAAAAGTGTGGACTCACCTTCTCATTTATGCTTTTTTATTTCCGTGGATTTTCATTGTGTATTTTCATGGAGGGCATCAAAACAGTGCATGAACACATGTAGAATTATGTGCTTACCAAAAATATAATTCTAGCTGTTGTTCAACAGCAATGTCAGCTGTCTATTCACCTGACGTCAACACGGCACAACTGATGGCCCCACACATTTCAATAAGCTTATTTAAGTCTATTTTCAAGTAAACATGCCCAGTCAGTCATGTCAATCTTAATTGAACATTAAAGTCCTCCAATAACTCACTAGAATTGTAGAACTAGAACTTTGAGTCCTAAAACCTAGTTTTGAACACTTGCCAATACAAGCACTTTCTTGATCTGATATTGAGTCACAGCCAGTTACTTGGAGAGGTTAAACCTGTGTTGGAGGGAATCTGTGGCATGGTTTTTTATTTTTACTTTGACTTTTTATACCTCTGTTCCACCTAAATAATCAGCTATGTTGGACCAAGTGATCCATTATCAGATCAAGAAAATCTTACTTGTATTGCTTGTATCAATTAAGATTGACTTGACTGGGTGTTTTTACTTGAAAAAAAAATCATTTTTTTGTTAAGCACATAATTATACATGTGTTGTTCATGCACAGTTTTGATGCCCTCCCTGAAAATGTATTATGTTCTGTAAATAGTCACAAAAATTAAGATAATCAATTAAATGAGAAGGTGAGTCCACACTTTTGGCCTGTACTGTAGGTGACTTCACTGGTGGGATCTTTTTTTTTTATAAAAAAGAATGAGCTTGTCTAGTATTTTCTTGAAACAAACAAGCAAAAACCTTACTTCTACTGTAGGCCTACCTGTAAGTATTTTTACTCTATGAACTTTAACATGTTTACCGGAGTAAAACTGAAGTCTGTTTCGACTTTTGTACTTTTTCCTGTGTTAAAAAATGCAAAAATGCGTTGGGAGCAACAATAACCTGGAAAGCCTGGCGCACAGCTTGCAGTTTGACATCAATTAGGACATCAAGTTCACTCTCAGGAAAGTAGACACTGCAAGGTTAGACAGAGTAATAGACTGAGCCAAGATATTTTAGTTGATTGATTAAATTGATAAGATGGGATAAAAACTGTGTTGTCTCCACGTGTAAAACACAAATTAATTATATTTTGTCCTGGCTTAAGGGGCCTTTTAAAAATGTTATATATAAGCTATATATATAGGTGAGGTGTTTTGATTGTGAGAACCACTTACTGCCTCTTTGGAGTGGAGGCTGTCAAATCAGTGCCTGATGGCTGCCTCTCTTCTGCCCAGCTCAAGTCCTCCTCCACATTCTATTGAACAAAAACAATACATTTCCCAGAATCCACCGGTACAGTAGAACGAAAACTCATCAATCCCACACTGTTACTGTAATCATGGCATATGTATGGATGCTTTGTACTGCCTAGTGACTTTTACATTACGGTTTTGATTACTACAATGTCTACAGCACTTGATTAAATTGTCTTCATTGTAGTAGACAAAAGTATACAATAATTATGTATACACATCCTATAAAACAGTGGTTCTTAACTTGGGGTGCGGGCACCCCCTGGGGGTGCGCCAGAGATTTCAGGGGGTGCACAGAAATTTGTTTATGTTGAGGTTGTGACCAAAAATCTGCTTCCAAACATTATAATTAGGCCAAATCAAGACCAAATTAAAACATGTTTTGGACCTAATGTTAAGTCATTTAAGTATTGATTAATGTCTAAAGCAAGAATCGTTGCAATTATTCACTTAAATCCTTTTTAGTGGGTATACACGTATAGACGTTTGGGTTGGGGGTGCACGGCTTGTCTTGGGCACAGGTTAAGGGGTGCTTCAAGAAAAAAGGTTAAGAACTCCTGCTATAAAAGAATACAGTACATAAGAACTACCATAGTGACCTCATGGCAGGAGTAAAACATCCTGTCGACTCCAGTGTCGTCCGGGCTTCCTGGTCTGGAGGACTTAACAGCTCCTTCACCTGTCAGTTCTTATCAAAGTTGTTCATACACATATTAAGGAAATGTTATCATTTATCAACATTATGTGACAATAATTGCACATGATTGTACTGTATGTCAGTGTGTAATAGAATTATAAATACTGTGGATATGTATATGCTGTTGCCCTTTCAATGAACCTAAACCTAATTCTGTTGCCATTCTTTTAGGAAAATCTTGGAAATGGATGTGTAAAAACAAAAATTTAAAAATTGAACCCATGTGAGTATGCAGGCACAGACATCTTGAATGCGAAATTCTATAAACAATGTGATGACGAAAAGAAAGAAGGCTATTCCAGTTGTTTTAACAGAAGATAAAGCTGAGCAGAGAAGAAATGGAACAGTGTAATCAATACCAGCTGGTCCACTGAGGGCCTGAAAAACAACTCGCAGTCCTCTCAAAATCACTCGCTGAACAGCCTGCAACACTGGCCTTTCCCTTGACACCTCCAACACACAGCACAGGACAAAATGGGGTCAATGGTGACATAACAGGCCATTTACTTAACAACAAACCAGCCCATACTGATCAACACAGCATGTTCCTGATATTCTTCATAATTCAGCACAGTTGGTATTTCACAAAAATGACTGAGAGAGTTTTCTTTTGAACGACAAAATAACAAATTCAATTTCATGACAGTACAAAATTCCAAAACAAAGCTGACATGTCACCAGTGTGTGAGCACCCACTGGTTTCTGTTCCTTCCTCTGACCATCCTCACTGCAGGGCTTGCAATCCTCTGGAATGGCACTAGAGGGCATGATGGAGTCTACGAATCACAAGCCACACTTGTTGCTTCAACGCAGCATACGTTCAATCTGAAGGGTCACAATGGGGTTACAGGGAAAAAATCAAAGCAAAGCAAGCAAACAAAAAACACAGATGCATCATTTAACAGAGGAAATATTTCTCCCAATTGTATGTTTCCTGTACAGCCCGACATACCAATCATACGCTCACATTTCTCTCTCTCTTTCAGCTTGAGACCAAAAGGAATAACAATTTCAGCAGATACACATAACAGGGAATTGAAATGCAGCGCGTTTATTGTTATTCTAATGGTTGTGATGTCATCACCATGGTGCTGAAGGTCATTTGTATACAAATACAAAAAATGGAAGCCATAACTACAGCAAAATGAATGAATGACAACTTTAAAAAGCCAAATAAAATTAAATGAATCAATATTATTTAAAAAAAAAAAATAGTACCAGTATATTTCTCAGAAGACAAAATAGGTTCTAAACAAAATATTGGGAATATATTAATCTGTTATTTTAGTTACTTGAAAAAATATTAGAAAACCAAATAATAAAAAAATATTAACAATAAATCACAGCCTTTATGAAAACCATGGACAAAATATTTATAGTAATATACAAGACTAGACCCAAATAGATCAGAATTGTTTGTTTTGTATGAGACTACACCATTTATACCCAATCTTTAGGACATATTTACTGACAGAGTAGAGACACTTGTACTGTATGACAATCATTTAATTAAAATGTCTAAAAATCTCAGTCCCTAATATCATCCAAATGATTTTGGACTGTGTATAAAGACTCAAGAGCAATGCATGGTAAATAACACCAAGATTAAACAGTGCCAAAGAAACAGTACAGGATATAAAAAAATGACAGTAGGTGGTGTTTCCAGACACCCTCCAGGCAGTCGGTGCTTGAGGAGCACTGAGAGTGTGTTTATGTGAGAGAGTGAGTCACTGATGTATACTTGTGTTGTGAATAAGTGCTTTGGCTGAAGCAGCACAAAGGCACTGGCATTGTATCCGGGGCACACAGACATAGTATGTAGTGATGGAAGGTAGGACAGAGTCTTGGTGGAGGAGGTGATATTTCACTAAGACAACATCAACAGTGTGCCATTGCTACCTTTGATATTCCCCACCTCTGTGTATCAGTCCAATTAACTGTCCTCCTGCTTTGTGTAGCAGTAAAATGTCAGCCTCAATGACTGCCATCATGCCATGCTGACCATTGTCTGGAGATATTGTCCAGTAATTTTCCGCCTTCAGGGTACGAGTTCATCGTCAGGTGAGTGGGAAGGATGGAGGGAAATGAACAAACACACCGGAATGGAGACACAGGGAACAGCACGTGCGAGTCCGTGTCTCTTGGGAGAGGGCAAACAGCACTGACAGGCCTGGTTTAACCTCATTAAGCGCCAAATGAGTGCAGTGTGTGCATTGTGTTGCGCCGTGGAAGCCGTACGCACTTCCTTAGCCATGGAGCTATTACCGGTATAACTCAGTGACCCTCGGCGATGAAGGGAGTTCATTTTCCCCAGGAAGGTGATGATCCCCAAAGGTCTTGCCACATATAAATACAAAATGTTTCTCATCTGTACTCTGGTCTGTCCTTACTTGCTGTTTACTGTATCACGGGACAGAAGACCATACACTGCACAAAACCTCCCTTCTCCCACCGGACGGTGTTAAGCTACAGGACAAACTGCCATGGCCTAATGGTTAAGGGATGTGGTCTTAAGATCAGAGAATCCCACCCTTCAAGTTCAAGTTCAAGAGCTTATTTGCCATGTCAACAAAGTTCGGATTTTTTGTAGCATATGAATCCCACCCTTACCTCTACCTTCAGTCTGTAGGTAGGTCAAGGCGCAAGTGCTCGGAGCTCTACATAACAGGGCTTGTCTTTCCTCACACAGTAACCGCGCGAATAGACCAGGCGCGATGTGATTCAAGCAACAGAGCGATTGAAGAGACTAGAGTATGTCCGTACAGGCAGAAGGCAAAGCATTCAAGCATTCCCATAGGCTGTGGTCACTGACCTCTATAGCTATAGTGTACAGTCATTGGTTGTCGCGGCTTGTCGCCGAACCGCGTCATAGAAAGTCATAGAATCGCTCTAGTCTCCAGAATCGCTTTTGTTGCACGACTCAATACAAAGTCAATTACTTCCGTCGCTCGCCTCGCTCAGATCGCCGCAGGTGTATTTCTGCGGTAAGACTTCTGTACCAGGGTAATGGCTACATGGTGAGTGCTTGACTCAGTCCTGTGGTTGGGTGTTTGCTCACTGACTTTCTCCCAATCACGTCTCTCCAAAGATTTTGTGTTCTGCGTAGCTCGTCCTTGAACACTGCTTCTCTCTTGCATTGTCTGCTCTTTAGTCATCTCATTGTCTCCTGTTGTTCTCTCTGTCTCTTTCTCTTCTTCGGAAGTTCTTGTCCCATCTCGATCTTTTCTTCAGAAGTCCTTGTCCCATCCTGACAGCTCGTCGGGCGGTTCCTCCAGGTCCGGTGGGAAGATGTCAAAGTGGCTATGGTCCAGGGGGCCCTTCAGCTGGACACACAGAGGTCAG